>NC_056543.1:7594041-7897071 GCF_910596095.1 Thunnus maccoyii
ATGCTATTTTATGTTTATACTGTACAGTGACTGATGTTTTTTTTCCACAATGGTTGTGATATAACTCCACTATTGTTAATCAATGTGAACAACAACATTAGCAGATTAAACTGGGTGACAATCCTTATCCCAGGATCAGCGACAACAATATAAAGATATGTTCCCCAGCAAACACATTAATCAAGATAACCATGTCCTCACAGCGATGAATCACTGTGAACAATGTAATGACTGCTGTATTTTCTGTGAGATTAAACATGTTTTCTGTTTTTTTAATCAATAATATGCAGGTTCATAAATCACTATTGCAGTCCTGCTGGTGTTGTTTGTGAGATAAAACAGAGGGGGGCAGTGTTGTGTAAAGTAAGTTTTCAGAGAGGCACTTGGCTGCAAAGTATTTGCTTCAACTGTCTTGTTTTATAACCATGGCTGTAATCATTTGAACTTTATATAATAAATGTCAACTATCCTCTGCCTGTCTTTTGGTTTCTCACATCAGTTTGAATGTAACTGCAAAGTGCTTCAGTAAAATAACACAGAAACAGAATAGTAAATATCAAAACACCTACATGAATGTGCTATCAGAGGCCTCATGGTAACCATTCCTATAATGGTTTTAATGTTTTGTAAGAGAAAAACTTTTTGAAATATATTTTTCAAACATAGCTGCATGTTGTGTATGCCTATTGACAACATTTGAGATCTTAATGAGAACAATGTGATGGATTTGTAATATGATACTTCAGCAATTTAAAATGAAGTATTCTACTATTTTGAGACTTTTTACAAGTATACCTGAAAACCATTTTAAAGTCACTCAATGATGCCCAGCTGTGTCTAGCCACCTTTAAAAGTTATTTTTGTTGGTTTTTCTTCAGAGCTGTTGCTACCATTAGGGTCAGTTTTGGGAGTTTGAGCTCATTCTATATGTAACTCTAGTCAATATTTTAAAGGTTGATTCCAGCAAGCACACTACTCTTTTCTGTGGCCAATAAATAGATAAAAAAAACTAAACAATTCAAGTTAATTTGAGTAAAATTTACTTATATAGCCTAATCAGTACAACATACACACCTCTATCCCCTCAGCATTCAGTTTTTTCCTGACCAGAACTTGCAGTAATTCCTGGCAGTGTGAACAAAGCTTTGCAACTGCATTTAGATCTTCATGTTGGGAAATAAAAAAAGAGAGAAAATACAGTTGGAACAGTTAACTATACAAATATATAAACAATTTATATTAACAATACATTAATGTAATATGAAAGGGATCACTCATAGTGACAAACCCACAGAGAATTACGACGCTGCGGTGCATTTTAGCTCATTGTTTTGCTTTTACGGCCCGCAACTTCTGCTGTTCTGGTTAACTGTCTCTGCTCTTAGTCTAGTTTTTAGCAGCAGCACACAGCTGTTTATGTTACCTGCCCAACACCAAATAGCGGACAGACAAGTTTAAGAACTAGCTGGTGAACATAGTGGAGCATTTAGCAGCTAAAGAGCCATTTTCCCCCCTCAGGACCTGGTGGAGACCAAAACAGAGCTTAAAGGTGAATACTGGATTTACACTCATCAGGTGGTGAGAAACACCACATGAAATGAATACTGCTTCATGACGCTGGATGTGCAACTATAATTATTTGATAAAATGTTTGCCAGCTGTAGAAGGTGACATTATGATATTGTAGTGTTACAGCTTGTTGCTTTGCCCCAAAGTAGCCAAAAAAGAAAAAAAAAGGAATGCAGTTTAATTAATAAAATACAACCTCCAGGTAATTGAGATTATTATGTGTGGTCTGTTATCTATGCTGTAAGGGGGGGGGGGGGGGGGGGGGGTGGCTTAGACTTTCCTGCTGAAGTACCCTTGAGCAAGACATGGCACCCCATAAACTGCAGGGGGGCTGTTGCAGACTGCGGTGAGGAGCGCATTTAGAGTGCGGGATTTTTGTGGCACCTCATCTTGCACTGTGTAAAACTCACCACAGCTCTCAGGCTCTCAGTTGTAGGCTTACAGTGTGATGTAACAGGAAGTAGTGGGTTGCCTTCCAACGTCAACCTGACAGCCGCTTCACTTGCGCTCATTGAGCGCTGGAGATCTGCCGTGTCTGGTGCTCTGCGACGAAGCCGAAGACAGAAGACGCTTTTGGGGGGGATTGCCTTGAGAGTTTATTCCAGTTCACCCCTGCGCTGCTTTTGGATTTTATTCTCGGGTAGGACGCCCTGAAAAAAAAAGGAGTGTGAATTGTGTTCCGTGCTACATTTTTTTTTCTGAGTAATCTGAGTTGCAGTCATGTCGAGCAGAATAAATGATAACAGCTGACGATGCGGTTTGTTCATCGTTGTCTCTCCATCGGGGTCATTTCAACTATATCTCAGTGGATTACAGAGTAGAGGCATGTGCATTAAGAAAATGCTGTTGTGTCCTCAATCCAGTAGGTATAAACAGTCCGAGCATCCATAACTGGCTCCGGTTAATCTGCCTGTAAAAATATGGATGTGATAGAAGAATGTAGTGAAATGTTAGTTTTTGTAGGGTTTCGACTAGTTTGCAATGCAAGCGCGTCAATTATATTATAGGAGGTCTCGTGAGATATTCAGGCTCACCTTTATCGGCTTCATGAGAGCTCTGTACAACACGATGTGCTAACAGTGTATGTCGAGTGATGCGATGAGGTCGTGTGTTCCAGCTTTAAAGAAATGCATGAAAACGTTTTGAAATGGGTCACAAACACACGCAGCTTATTTTGAAAACGCACACTCCGACTTCTATCAGTTTGAACATCGGCGTGCATGCGGCTGACTCACTTATGGTTGACTGCAGCCACGGATCGCTCATGTATACAGTGTGCTAGACTGGACATCCATGCCAACGATTAATCACTATTCTAGTATATGATGGAATGCAATGCACGCAGGGTTTTTTTTTCAGATTGATTGAACTGGAAAGCAACAGTGATTCTGCTCCATTCAGCGCTGAAGCATTGATGTAAGCGATGGTCATGGTTGCTAAATCATCTGCATGGTTACATAAGCAGCGGATTTGGACATGCTGGAAGTTTGTGGGCCGGACAGTAGAGAAAAAGAGATGATGAATGATGGTGGTGGTGATGATGATGATGATGATGATGATGTGTAGGAGGAGGAGGATATGATGACGATGTTGAGCATTGGCAGAGTTTACTGTGCTGAGGAAAGATGCACTGGAGTCATTATCAGGGAGGTGGCAGAAGAGAGGCAACTCCCAACTCCTGAGTAGATTGGTTAGTCACAGATGAGTTTCTGGACATGTGTAAACACTTTCTGTCAACACTCCAAATCTGATACAGTTCTGCCGCATGCTGCAGACTTCCCATGGTTTTGCAATGATGAAAATGAGTACTCCCAGATAACATTCTTATGCACCATGAATCAAATGTTTATATGCACAGGTGTTTATTGTCATGGGTATTTGGAGATAGCAGTGATGTGTGCAACTGTTGTTTTTCTGTGACTCAATGATTGGGAAATGTGCTTCTGTGTCGCACAGAACCACAGATAAAACAATTGGAAAGTGGTCAGTGCGGATTTTATAAAGAGCATTATAGTCACTCAGGGCCATCTTACTGATGATCTTGACTTAAACAGACAAAACAATTTTATACAAGTTTTAAAAATGTTTTCCTTACAATAACTGCTCTTGGAAACTAAAGCAAAACTGGGTACAGTTAAGTTCCCAAAATTGCAGTAAAACCACTCAGTTCAAGGAAAGATCATAGTTGAAAAAGAAAACAGTAATTGTTGAACCTTAAAACCTATTAAAAAGGTTTGAAGCTCCTGAAAAATTGATTTCAAAACTTACTTTTTTGATAATATTAAATATTTATGACGAAATAAGCAACATTCAAAGTTAAAGTTTGGGTGGAAAAAACACCTGGAGTTATTTCCCCGTTTAAAAAAAATCTAATAATCTGCTTCATCAGGATTGTGTGGGTGTGAATTGGCCAGATTTAATTTACTGGCTATATAAGCAAACAACCAATCTACTGTCACCACAGTTTGATTCAAATCTTACTAAATTTTGATTGGTGCACAGACGTATGTGACATCACGTCCCACTTCAAACCGGTGAAAAGAAAACCTGAAAAAACAAGCATTTTGTGCAGCAGAAATATATTTTTTCCTGCTTTCCCAATTTGTTAATCATCTAACAACCCCTCAGATTTATTTTGTGAACACATCTGGAGGTCCTGACCCCAGTTTAGGAACTGCTCTACCTCCCTCTATAGAATGTTATGTCCTTTCAATGACACAAAATGTTACCAGTGAATAATGTAAATGTTTTAAAATGAATTGCTATTACATGTGATTATGATTTGTAAAATAACGTGACACAAATACCAAAAACGTAAGCTTGGTAAAAATGGGTTCTTACTTCACTGTCCGTTGGAAATCAGGAGTGTTTGGACTGTGAATGTGTCAAAGTTGCCAGTTGGCTGCACTGTCAAATGAGCCTGTGAGGCCTGTTTGCTCTGACATCTTTAAATGGCCAAAACTAAATACATGAGCTGATTGTGCAATGGGAATGTCGCGCCACCCATCAGATTCAGCCTCCAAACTATCATGCTGAGTGTTAACAGCCTGAGTCCAAAAAGCAGCTATTAAATGTGGGTGAGACAAAAGTCTTGGCAGCATAGCTTCCGAACCCTTGCAATCTCCATGGTGTGGTGATTCTTTTCCTAAAGCAATGGCATTTAGAAGTTGTGCCAGTGGAATCTCGTTCACACTGTAGCTGAAGATTATACAGTAGCTCTGTGGTGAATAAAGGTTGAATTTAGGATCATGTGTCTGCAGTCAAGCCGCGATTTTCGTTCTGCCGTTTAATTTAGGAGTTGTTGTGATACCATAGTGGCTGTGGTGACACTGTGTGGCAATTTTAGAGTGATTACTCCTCTTCTTTTGTGTGTATCTGTGTGTTCATCTACAGTGTGTGTGCGTGTGTGCTTTTGCAAACTGTCTCCTCATCAGATGGGTGCAAAGGCCTCCCCGTTCACAATCACTAGAGTGATGACAACTCTCATGAAACGTAACCCTTCATAAATCATCAAGGCGCAGAGGTCTCCTGCAGCCTGCATTTTATTGATTCCTCTTCTGTGTTCCCTGTCCTCTTGTGGACAATATAGCGCTAAAATACAGTATATTTAAAAAGGGATATGAAAGGTTTTATGTCCTTCAGATATATTCAAGTTGAACCTTTGTTGTGTTACAGCTTGGATCAAATCAGCAACCCTAGTATTCATTATATGTTTTTTCCTGTCTGCTTACCCGAGGCTGAAGTTATCATATTACAAGCACAATGTACATCTGCATCAGTCTCACAGATCGCCCCTCAGGTTCTGGATTCAGTTTCAGGGATGTGAAACCTTTTGAGGTAATTTTTCCGCTCATACATTATGGAGGATCATTTTTTTTTCCTAACCGGCTTAATTTCAGTGCACAAGGTGCCTGATGAGACCTGTCACAGGCTAATGTCTTCTGAAGCAGCATCTGGGGAGCTTTGTCTTTGTGCAGTGGTTGGCAGTGCAAGCTGCAGTGCTTTGTGGAGGATAGAGGACAGTGGAAAGAGGCTGTGCAGTTTCTAAGGGTGTTGCATGTTTGTGCGAGCTAAACAAACCATCAGTGACACAGGCTTCCTGATTTACTGTGTAGGAGGGGGCTTCTGGCGTACAAAATAGAGGAAATGGTCCCTGGGAAGCTGTATGTTTGTCCTCCGAAGGTGAACCTGCAGTACTGTATTTGACACTTTGTGTACACGCTGCTGTTTGAATCCTCTTTGCTCTCTTTGCAACATGTAAAGGAGTTTTCAGAAACTACAATCATTTTGCAGTTCAATAGTATTTTATGTCCTATAACACAAAATTACTATTTTGTGTTTTGGGGGAATTTGATGAAACAGTGCATTCATGAATTATTGCAAAGTGCAGATATTTCTGGCTTTAAAGCAACCTTTCCAGCCAGAATTTACTGGTTTGGACCCCTCTTCCACCCTGAATTTTCTGCTGCTATGAGCAAATGTCTGCAGCAGACATTTCTGTTGGATCTCCAATTAGTTAACTTACTCTACTGTGAAAATGTGGCTGTTATTATTGTTCAACTCAGGCTGCCGTAAGCTGTGCCAAGGACCTCTCTATATTGTTGCAGTTAATTGGTTTCCAAGGTTAACAAAAGTTCCAAATCACTTTGTTCCTTTTTAAAAAAAAACAAAGTGTAATATTGTCTTTATTCTTTATGTGGTTGTTATCACAACTTCTAGCAAGTCCTGATGAAAACTCAATGTTGGACTGGCTGGAGGGTCTGGCAGAAGATTATTTTTTTGCAAACCGATAAACTTGCAAAACATAACATCTAGTTTCATCTGTTTAATTTAATTGCACTGATTACACTGTAATATTAGAGGGAAGAAGAGGGCCTATAGTGTACATACTGTACAGCATACATACTGTACTTGTATTACGGATGTTCCTGTATGTTTGCATTGGTGGTTTTTTATCAACATTTTTGTCCCAATTCAGATTTTTCCAAAAATCCCTAATATTACATGATTTGTACTCTGTTTTCATAGTAGCTCACTCATGTAAGCAGCTAATTGTTTTTGTTACACTAACTCAAAACTCACAGGATACAGAGCAACATGAGCCTGTTAGTAATGACGTGAATAGCTCCCTTGGAGGTCAAGTCTAGGGCCTGCAGCGAGCACATGGAGGATATTCCTTGGCTTCCTTGGGGCTGTCTTAAAACAGCAGTGAATTTGACTGAGTTCCAAGGTTATTTTTGTCGTGGCAATACCAGTGGGGAACCACTCACACCAGTCCTGGAAGACCCTGTATTCACTGTACTATTACTATACTACCATATGTATATGTATATGTATATGTGTATATGTGTGTGTGTGTATATATATATATATATATATATATATGTATATGTGTGTGTGTATGTAGGCCCCCCAAATGCTCCGAATGAATGGATATTTGGTGTTATTTTTGGCGTTCTCATGAGGTTCTCATATAGTACAGTATAGTCACATATTTGTCTGTGATCAGTATCTCAGTGAGAGTATGTCACATAATGTACCTTGGGAATTTGAGAATCCCTTATACTAACAGAATGTGAGTGCAGTATGGCGCTTTGGGAAATGTCCGGATGGACTGAATGACACTGAACAGGGGAGGATTAGTGAATGGTGTTTGACTAGCTCGCAGAGAGATCCCAAAGGGCATCTTCTGGGATTTATAATGTTTCCATAGCCAGAAGAAAAATATCTGATAATTGAGCTGAAGCCTTGTTGATGAAATCCACAGATCCGAACAACCCCCCCACCCCCACCCCCCAAAAAAAGAGAAAATGTGTGTAAACACTCATTTTGAACTCTCAGGGGCAGTTTTTGGCTTGGAAATCCCCTTCCGGCTTTATGCCAGTTTAATGACTATTAATCGCTGCAACAAACACAGCCGGTAAACCTGTGAAAACCTAGAGCCTTTTAGGATGTATAAATATCATCCAGAAAGGGGAAAAAAATGGTTAATAAAGCTTAAGCCATTGTGTAAAGCTGTCAGCCTGTCTCTAGCCAGTGCACTTAAAGTACTTGACAAAGAAAATCAAGTGACCTGTAAAAATGTGGCTCCATGTAGTGGAAAGAACTGGTGGAATTAGCCACACTTTCCCACCAGACCCACTGTACTGTATGCCCTGGGTTAAGCTGTGAGCACAACCGCAGCAGGTTAGGCTATTTTAAACACAGCTTCGAAGCCCTATAGCCACATCAAAACATTGATATTAACACCAAAGAGAACCGCTAGCAGCAATGCAGGTGCAACGCACAATGGTGCCTGGTCTATTTTTAACCAGTGTATTTTTATCTAGGTATTTGTACTATTTTTTTCATTTGCGTAGAATAGAGGCTCCAGGAATAGGATCCCTTTTCTTTGATACTTAGTACTCTTAACCCACCTTTACAAGTAATGTAAGACAACCCTAGTGTTTTTTTTTTTTCATGTCATGTTTAAATAATGACAGCACAATATTAAAAGAAATGAGATTTCAGATGCAGAGGGGGAAATGTGGCATGCCTGTTGTCACACAGCAGCGTGTTCACCATTGTTTAGTGTTTTCTTTTAAACAAGTAGTTTGACATTTTTGGAAATACACTTGTTAGAATCCTTGCTGAGAGTTAGATGAGAAGATTGATACCAGTCTCATGTTTGAACAGTAAAAATGTAGCTGGAGCTGGCAGCCAAGTTAGAGGTAAGCCAAGGATACAGTCACAAAATCTCATCTCTCAACATCTAAGGCTTTGTTCAGACCGCAGGCAAATCAGATTTCTTTCTCAAATCAGATCTTTAAGGCAGACTGTCTGCACTGTTATTTGCATGCGATTACATGGGATTTGTGTGTCTAGACCTCACCAACCTATCTGCATGGGTTGCTGTGGTAACGATGTAGGTGTAAGTAACTACGTACGCTGGTGACGCGGCTTTCCAACATGTGAGAAATGGAGATCCATCATCCCCCCCCACCCCCAAAGTGCCAGCAGACAATTCATTTAAGCGTCCGTCCACAGACTGTTGTTCTCTGTGTTGTCCTCCATATTTCTCTGCTAGTAGCAGGATGGATTCTACTCAGCCGCTCTGATGCGCTTCAATCATTCTGGATTGATGTTGTTGTTATGTGTCGCATTGTGAGTGATGCAAAAGACACTTTGAAATCCAATTTGAACACATCTGTAGAAATCTGATTGGAATCGCGTTTCAAACCACCTCAAAATGTGACTTGGATCTGATTTGCAAAAATTGCATTTTATGTGTTTTTTTTCCTGCCCAGATTTTCTAAAATCAATCTGGATACAATCTGGATATGCCAAAAAACAGATTTGGGCTGGCAGTCTGAACAAGCCCTAAAGCTTATTGTGCACGTTATATCTCCTTAATTGAATGCAAAAAGTGTAAACACGTGAAGTTGTAAAACAGGATTTTTACACTTTTTCTTACATAGTTTTGTACAGATAGTTAATAGTTTTGTTTTTCACCCAGGGACTCATGTTGTTAAGCATTTTGGATGATCGAACAATCATAAGGGAACTGTTCTCACAGCAGTTGTTAATTTAATTCTGTGTTCAGTTTTGAAAACATTGTTTTTGTGATGTTAAGCAGTCGTCCTGTTACAATAACAGTGAATCTATCTCTGTAATTGGTGCCCACTGTTCCTCTTTGACAACGCCGCTGTGTTTGGCAGTTGTTCAGGCTGTTCTTCTTGCTACATGAGATAGCTCAGGACTTTTTGTGACTCATGTACCTGCTGTAGAATTCAGGCACTGAATATTTGACATTGTTTGGACCTTGTTATCTGCTTTATGATGTTTTTCAAAACTCACATTAAACTGTCAGACCTTTTTTTTTTTTTTAAAACTGACACATACTTGACATTTATCTCAATATGACTCACCTGTGTTACTGCCTTTTTTATGGATGCCTAAAAGTGCAATTTAATGATAGTGGTTCATCTCATATATACTGAAAAAATGTGAAACCACATCCTTTAAGACATACATAAAACATTGCACTCATGTTCAGCTAAAGTACAATTTAGAGCGCCAATTTGTTCTGTGATTAGTTTTCAGCTGTCTGTTTTGAACACTTTCAAAACACCTTTTCCTCCTACAGTGTTGCCCTAATTGCTACCAAACTTGGCAGGAACCCTTCATAGTCTAAACTCTCACTCTCTGAAAATCGTTGCCCTCAGCTCTGCTGTGTTTTAGTGTGTTTCCACTCATTGTTTCATTTTTCTGGCAGCAAATTCTCATCTCATCAACTTTGTTTCTAGCTTAAGCAGGCAACAGTTTTCAGCAAAAAAGCCCCAATGAACCTACAGTTAGCAACTATCTAACTGGAACACATGGCAGATTTAACAGCTTATATGCATTTTTCAGAAGTTAGTCAGAGACCAAGATAGCATCAAAAAGAGAATATTTGACTCCAATTCATCAGATAGACAAAAAATGAATGCTAATTTTACTCTGTTTCTGTTGGATGTGGAAGCTGTTTGCTAACACGTTAATCTTAACAACACTTTAAGGTGATAATATGTCAATGTAGTGTTTTCAGCTTGTTTCACTGCCCCCAAGTGGCCAAAAAAAACATAAATGCAACTTTATAGTTAAAGTCAAAGGCAGTGACGCTGGTCTGAAGGCAGATGAATATACTGACTGTCACAGTATTTTCAGATGAATGTCCAAGCCACAAAAAAGCAGTCTTTAGCGGTCATAGTCAAACCCTTTTGCCAGACAGAACAACAATGGTGGATGATTTTGCAGAATCCCAGAATGCTTTCAGTGCGTGCATTTAAATTATTATCTCTACAATATCAGCTCATAGCAACTACTACAGTATGGTTAAGGATAGGGAGAGATCGCAAACAACATGCTTAAACCTGCATTAACTGATTTTTTTGCTACATGAGGACAGCGGAAACAAGTTGTGAACACAATATGACATTGATCATTCATTACCTTTTAAGCTCATATGTCGTACTTGTGGGTGAACAGTTGCTTATTTACACATCCATTAGTCACGGAGCAACATTATCATTCATTTGGAGTCGTGTTTCTGTCCACCTGGTTAATGTAAGTCCAATATTTAATCTCTTTTAGCCTGTTTTTGACCTCTACCAACTCCTGAGGGAAATATCTGGCTCATTAGCTGCTAAATGCTCCACTATGTTCACCAGCCAGTCGCTGACTGTCTGTGTGGCATTTGGTGCTGAGCAAATAGTGTACTTTGGGTTTTTGGAGCTTTTTCTTTAGAAGCAGCTGCCTGATGCGGCTGAAAATAATACTATGAGAGCGCTGAGAGTCAACCAAGCCAGACGGCTAAACAATAAGCTGGAACTCGCTATAAAGCTCCGCAAAGCCGAGGGGAGCTGTAGAAACAGGTGATTATTCTCTGTAGGTTCATCACTGTTAAAAGAATTTCTTCGTAATGACCATTAAACAATAGAGACCGGAGCGGAAGTATCAAAATTTAACAGAATTTATTTTCTTGTACAAGAAGGAGCGTTTCACAATGCAAAGCACAAGATGAGGTTACAAAGAAAAAGGCTCCTCGAGGAGCACCTACAATGAGTTTTTATACACCTTAAGTGGGTGTAACAGTTCTTTTCTTAATCTATCAAATACTGACTCATAGATAACGTCATGTCTGTTTTCAGTTCTCCTATCCAAGAGCCATCTTGCCCAACTGACCCCCAGATTACATGTTTCATCCTGTCTCCACCGCATTTGAATTTCTATATATATAATGCTGAACTTCCTTTAATCTTCGCTGATGAGTCTGCTGATTTTGCAGAGTTGCATAACAAGACAGGAACAATTCATCATGATCTATTTTAAAATAGTAACACACATAGACAGTGTAATCATAATTTTTATAACAATCACTACAAGCGACGCCTCTTACATTACACATTGTCATTTGAGACATTGTTATTATAAAAAATATCGATTTTAGATCATTTAAAGTATGGTTATTGTAATGGCAAGGCAACAGAAATGGTTGGTTATGGCTACAGAAAGGCTGTGGGTACTGTTAAGCAATAAAGCCAACATTTTTTGTTGTTTTTTTACAGAACATGGACACCCCACCTTGCTTTCCACCACTCCAACCTCCACACACTTACTGTCCACCTTGCTATAAAAGAGGTCGTACAGTACGTTCTGCTTTGGCACTAAACTTGACATGAGATGTAAATCGTGGGCGACAGAATCTTTCAAGGTCCGTAAGCCCTCGGGGTACTGGGCTCCGTCATCTGTTCTTTGACCACACAGCCTCAAGGGCTTCAATGACCATAGTGACTGACTGTATCTCTTTACATATGACATCAGTAACAGTATTCGGCACCAGTGTGTGCCTCGCTTTCCTAATTTCCCCATGAGCTACATTAGTATCAGAATACAGTCTTTCTTCTTTTCAGCACCATGGCTGTGAGTAGATCCATGTGCTTGCCCTGAGAACATTGGCATGCTGGCAATGAGGGTGTGAACGCAATAACAGGAATACTTTGGCATCTGGGTTGTTGTCTGCAGCAACACCACTTGAACACAACCTCCCTCTTGCCGTGTAAATGCACAGAATATTGTGTGCATCAGGCGGAGGGGGTGGACTAAGAGTTGAGGAGGTCTTTTCATGCAACGAAGACGACTCCTCCCTCACATCTGCGTGGGATTGTTATTGTTTTCCCTGACATCTGGTGGTGCCCTTGGCAACTTGGAGGCTCTCATGAGGTCTGCTCTCATGTCCTGGGCTCTGTACCATCAGTGCTTGAGATGTTTAAGTCTGATTCAGGCATTTTTTGAGTCACATGGGAGAGATTATCTAAATGTACAGCTGATCCCACGGGAAATATCCACTAGCTATATTTGGTCATGTTGATTGAGTGAGGAAGTGTGTTTCCATGCCGTTCTTAAAAGCTTCTCCTCCTGTTTCATTCACATGCTTAACATCTCGTGAAGTAGTGTTAGAATTTCCTGCTTCATAGATCATCCTTTATCTACTCGGTTGAATCATCAGCTCTTGTTGTGCCCACAAAATGACAGCAAACAGTGGGAGGCCAAGCTGGATGGAAACTAAGCACCTTCCTTCCTCCCTGTCCACATCAAAACTATATTTATATATATATTTTTTATCAGAGAATAAGTATTTTTATGCACAGACAATTCAAGCTGGATGCAGGGTATCATCTTGCTCATTAGTTTGGAGTGATGTACTTTGCTAACACCTGCACTCCTCAAGCTGTTTCTCGACAAACGTGTTTGATCTTAAGGTAACATAAGCCTAGATGATAAACACTGCGCCTGGAGCCATGTGTCTCACGTGCTGCCTGTAAAGGGAAACTGAGCTTGTCAACGTCTAAGGAAACAAGTCTGCAGTCTGTCTGTATCCAACATCAGGCTGACAGTGAATTTCAAAAACTAACACTAAGAGATCCTTATGATGGGATGCAGCACACGCATGCAGATGATGTCGAAATATCTCAGGGGGAGCATACCGTGATACTGCCAAAGAGGTGGTGTACGTTCTTACGTCAGTACAATTTTTTTGAGTTGATCATCTTTTTTTTCTTCCATGAAAACAGTTTTTTTTCAAAGTCATTATGTCACGGCTGTATGTTGTTGTTATGGCATTGGTAAGAGGGTGATCTCCATCATCCACACATGCTCCAGCTGAACTTAACTTGTCAACATTTTATTCCATTCATTCATTAGCTGAAGGCCTCAGGTACTGGACAGTTTCCACACTACTGAAAAGCTCAGTGCAAATTACATTTTGTGTTCAATTTCCTTTTGGCTTAGCAGTAAACTGGGCTATTGTTCTCTTACCTGATGCAAAAAACTGTCAAGCCATGCTAAACAGATGACGTTGCAGCAGACAATTGAGAGATAATGTGAGGAAGCATTGGATTCTACACCATGGATAGAAAAATTGTGAATAAATGTGAGGTTGTTTGCTGACTTTAGCTTGTCACTCAAGTAAAGCAGAGGCATTATGAAAGAATGAAACATTCATTTTCAATATAGCTTAGAATTAGGTTAAATTAATGTAAATGAATTAGACACTGACAAATATACTGATGGTTTTTAGCCATAGTGACATGGCTCTAGGGATGGCAATGTCTGTCTGTTGGTCGGTTGATTGGTCGGATGATCATTCCACCACTTTGGGTAAAACTGAAATATCTCATCAAATTGATTGGATTGTCATAACCTTTTGTACAGATGTTTTTTTTGGTGAAATGTCTTGACAGCTATTGGATGGATTGCAGGGGAATTTGTCCTTGTATCTTACTAAAGGAATCTACATATGAGAACTACAGTCTGCTGTGGGAATTCAGTATACTGTAAATGTCATTCGGTATATTTATAGGCTTATGTAAATCTAACTGGCCATGAAACTTGACCCTGCGACCAAATATTCCCTGACTCCCACAGTTTACCAAAATGATATAAGACTATAGGTCATTTGAAATTCAACCCAGAAAGCACTTTTGTCCCTTGTTTATAAAGCAAGCACAAGATACTTACCAGTGTACCCCAGCAACCAGCTATGTGTTTGGCTTTCAAAGGTTGATAACTGATTCAAGCAAACATTGCAGCGTGATCATACGGTATTTAGAAAGCACACAGTATCATTAATGATAGTCTTAGCTTTTAGCACTCTGAGCCTTGAGTCTAATAATAAAAAGCCTTTAATATTACATGGCTGGCACCAGTGTGTTTTAGCTGGAAGCCTTCATCAGGGTGTTGACATTAGATACAAATACAGAAGTAGCACAAGACATGACATGAATGATTGATGAATGAATGATACAGGTGTAAGACAGAAGGTAGAAGGAAGGTGGGGCTACAGAAATCACACCGGAGATCAGTGAGAAGACACTGGTTTAAAACCACCTTCAAATAATGATGGCTTTTTTTGTTGTGAAACTAATGTTCTTACAAGAATCAGGTTTGCTTTATTTGCCTTATATAGTTAGTGTACAGTAATGTATCTTTGTGGCATTAGTAAGGAGAAAAACTGACAACATGAACACCAGTAACAGACATAGTGGAAAAACAGCCTGCAGTTCACATATTGATTGTTAGTGCTTCTGCTTGCAGGGACTTGATTAATTGTCATGGCTTCTCCCCTATCTTGTTAAGCCTGTATCCTGCTATAGAATGAGGCAGTAATGATGTTATAGGCCCTCACCAGCCTAATGGACATCCGAATGTCACTCAACAGAACTTGGAGTATGGGGCGCCGAACATCCTGTGTGCAGAAGGATGTTTATAGCACAGTGCAACATCTCTGCAGGGACAGTGGGAGTAGATAAGTACAGGCTGAGCTCTGGCACTGAGTGAGAAGACAACAGCTGTTATGTATAGGCTGTTTTCCATCGTATCTTTCCGCAATGCTGGCAGATGTAAGAGGTGATCAGCTCTTGCACAAAGTGTACATGACTAACCACTTCTCTGAAACGCTACAGATAATAGTGGACCACCCACAGTTTGCACTACTGGTTTGTAGTTGGATTAAATGAACCTAAAACGATCAATAATAAAGTGCAATGCCTCCATAAAGGTTGCTCTCTTAGCTTTGAACTGCAATAGCCAGGTATGAAAATATTTATTATGTATATGATTATATGTATATGATGACGTTTGTTAATTTATCTTTTATTTCATTATTCAGCTTTAGGCTACGTGTTCTTAAAGGTCCAATAAATAACACTGAGCCTCACTGGATGTCAGCAAACAACTATTTGCTATGTAAGGATATAGTGGAGTAATGTTGACCTGAGCAGTGAATGGAGTCACACTCCCTCTGTGTGTGTTATTATCTGAGCGTCTCTGTTCTTTGTTTTGGTTGTCGCACTGGCTGCGTATGTATGTCAGTGCATATGAGTCCCTCAGTGTCCTCCACGTCCATTTCCAAGATGGCGGCCGCGTCACAAACTTTCTCAAAGTACAGCTAAACAGTACACTAAAATATGTTTCTGAAAGCATTTGAGGCGAGAAATAGGCAATGCAGTAACAGAATCAAGATCCATATTTGATCAACACTGCCTAGTTTGACAATTTGATCTGAGTTTCATGAGTTGTTGGTTTTCTCTTTTTTTTCTGAGATGTTGGTGCTATAGTGCGACATCTAGTGGCTGAATGTTGTGTATTGCAACACTAATCATGTTGCTGTCGATACTACATTGCTACTTCTATAGTAGGAGACACAAATTATGGGGGACATTTTAATAACAATGAGTTTATGGTTATCAATCTATAAATGTGTGTTTTTTGATGACTAGCATTCATGAGTTTTGACAAAGATTGCAGAAAAAAGTTGAGTTGAGAACTTTGAGATTGTTCCACAGCTGTGTGAACTAACAGCAACAGGTGTGAAGTTTACAACTTTGTTTCAAGAAAATATTTCTAACCTTGTTTCCCAAAAGTGGCTTGTGACGCTTCACACTTTTTAATTACAAAAGTGATCTTTTCTGATTCCTATTTTTTGCAACTTTATGTTTCATTTTAATCAGAACACTGTTTGTTACTCAGGATTTCATGGAAACCCAACCAGAGCTAAAAGGCCAATGATAGCGGACTTTGTTGGGTTTTGCTTATAATTGCATGTTTTTTGTTTGTTGTTTCCCACGCTGTTGAACACACATCCTCGATTGTTTGCTAACAGGAAACCCATCTGTACTTAACCCTGCAAGTTACAGCTTATCTTTTGTGGTTTGTCACTTGTCAGTGACATTGCATTTTCGAAACATGCTATAGCTATCTTCTGTGTTTCTATCATAAATAAGGTAATTATGGCAGAGAAATGAACAAAATGTGATGGGAGGAATTCCCACCATAACAAATTGTTTATATTTAGATGGGAGTGGTCAGGGTTTTTTTCTTTTCACTACCACCTTTAGGATCACTTTTGATTAGCATTAAACAGTCTTTTTATATGATATAATGGTAACAAAAGCAAAAGTCTAAGAAAATGGGATGCAAAATACACCACAGCAAGTTCTAAGAAAACAATCTCCGAGTTGCATTCAAACAGCTATTGCGAAACGATTCTGTGACGTGTGTTCTGTGTTGCCATTTGACAAGATATATCCTCTGTATCAGTCTGCTAATGTATGAAAAACAGCCCTTGCCAAGAAACAGCTGGGGAACTTGGCAACATAGAGGGCTGTGTGTGCATCTGCGTATGTGTGTATGTGCATTTTTGTGTGTTTGCATGCACACATGTGTGCCAGAGCAGCTGATCTTTTCCTGGCTGTTTCTAATTTGCACATCACCATAATGTTTTACAATCCCACTTTCAGTAAACCCCTCCCCCTCCTCTCCTCTCCCCAGTGCAATGCTTTTTTAATTCTGAGCAGACTTGAGGAGGCACAGGGCCAGTCCCTCTGGTGATTGAGCTGCAGGGAGACTTGTAAGAATCAACTGGGTCAAATCCCTCGGTGATGTACTGACTAATGGCCCTCTGTTCTACCTCTTTGTTTATTTATCAGTGTTGTAAGACTTCACTAAGTTTTGGTCTGTGAAAATAGTTTGTTTTGGCAACTACACAATGAATATTCTATTCAGCCTGCTTTTGGCCTGATAATTTGCATAAATTGCAGCATTAAAAAATATATTATTCAATTCACAAAGCATACTTTGCCATAATAGTCTAATTTTCCACTTACATAAAATGTTTTTTTTTTCTTGCCATATTTCTCCACACTTTCTTGAATTATCTAATACAAGTATCAATTTTCAAGTATTGTAACTGTAATATGAAATGCAATTATGTTCTATAAACTGCATAAACTGTCATTTGTGGTCTACATAGAAAAAAATATTTTTTCGTTCCAAGCAGTATCATACATGTATTTGTTTCTAAGTTAATTGAATATGATAAAATAATACAGAGGTTTGTTGTTTAGGTTTAGTTTAATATTTAAAATTTAATCGTGACATTCAAATGTGGCATTACAGTTGTTTATAACTGCTACATTGTTATAATAGTGACAAACAACTGGTCATCCATGTTTGACAGTGTTTTTATATTGGACTGATAACATCTAATTCTACTGTTTAGCTTCACAGATTGCTCCACAACTCTGAATCCTGGAGGTCTTAACTCAAAGCTTTTAAGGTGTCAATGCTATGGTTTATTTAAAAGTTAAGCTTTTCAATGCTCTTCGTTTACACTTGACAGCAACTAGCTACTTGCTACTTAAGCCATGTGTCTGAAACTGACGTGAAGCGATAACCTATGTTTTGATTAAAAAAAAAAGACACAGCCCGTTCCTTGTTTTTTCATACTTAAAATACAGTGTTTCCTCTACCACAAAACCATCTTTGATCACTGAAATAGTACAAGAAACTGCAATTCACCGGCCAAGATTTCTGTTTTACCATCTCACTAATTTAGTGCCAGCCAAGTATTTGCCAGCAGAAGCTTAAACTTTTTCTTGCTACAGCTTATAAGAGATTGTTAATTATGTAAGTTTTAATTAAAATTGGGTCTCTTTCGATTTATTGAACTCTTTCTTATTGCGATTTTGAAATAAAAACAATTAATATTTTAGCCCTATTCTATTAGCAGATTCATATTCTAAGCTGTCCCAAGCTGTTACAAAATGACCCTGTTTCTTCTTCTTTCTGTAATTTATCAGTATAAAATCCTTTGTTAAAAATCTTTTCCATGTGAACAGTAAAAAGAAAAAAAAAAACTGTGCTTAATGTCCTTCTATCTTGTGAATGCTCACTTCTTAAAGCCCTTTATTTTCCATGTTGTAGTGTTGGTTTAGTTGTTCCATTCCACCAAATTTAATTAGGCTTCAGATGTTGCAAATACAAGTAATGACCTAGTTCTTTAGGGGTTTAAAAGATTTTTATTAAATTTAGCTTCTGAATGAGATGTAATCCACTCCTGCATGCCATGTAGGAGTAGACTGTATGTCATCCTGGGTTCAGGTTCTTTTACTGTTTCTCCCATCCCTCCTGTCTCCTTTTTGTTCCGCAGCTGCTTGAAGAAAAAAGCTTGTTATATATTTTCACACTGAAAGCAATGCTGCCACGAGAACCTTGCGTAATGTTTTGTATGAGGTATTCTAACAATGTTAACAACTTGTTCCTGCTTACTCTGGGTGCCAGTATGCAGTAGAACCCTTAGCTTATGCTGTGATACATTTATGGAAAAAATTAGAAATGAAAAATAAAGGACAGAAATTTTAGTACAGGCTACAGAGCAACCAGACAAAAAGCCACTATGTCGGCTTCAAAGACAAACAAAAAAAAAAAACGTTTGACTTTAAGTTGCAGCCTCTGGAGTCTGAACAGAAGGAACTACAGCACTTGCTGGTAACTTTGATAGTGAAACAAAAGCTGCAGCAGGCAGACTTAAACAATTTTAAGTACCCAAGCATTAGTACACCCGCTGTTTTGTAAAGCAGATTTGTACATCCTGAGGGATATGTTTCCGTTTGAATTTTGTCTCATCTGCTGTGCAGCAGCCATGACATGAAATCCCAGTGGCCTGCAGCATTGCCTCAAACAATTTTCTGGGATTCTGCTTTGAAGAGACACCAGCATCACCTTCAACAAATGTGTAAAGGAGACGTGGCTCACAAAAACACATATTGCATTAAGGAGAATAGTCATAGATTTAAAGTCAGCTGCGCTTACGTGGCTTTTGTCAAAGAACCTGAACTTTCTTAGATCTAAGAGGTTTTCTTGGGCTGGATCCAACTGTTTATTTTGTCAGCTGTGTAGTTCTTTGATCACCAAGCCAAAATACTAGCATTTTGGGTGCATCTAACTCTGAACTGACCTACATGTACAATCAGTGTTAGCTTGCAGACACACATTGCGATTTTGGGGCAGATAATAGTTAAAATTTGGGATTTTGACAGATCAGTTTAAGTTAGACCCATGTCCTTGCTACTCTGAAGCATATGATGTGTTGTGATTAAGGGGGGCATATGCTTTTTGTGATTTTCTGTTACTTTTATACTGTTTTTAGGTCAGATGTCTGTGTTAAACAAAGTCATAGGTCCAAAACTTGAGGTGAACAGGACATAAGTAAAAATACTCCCTGTAAGTCAAAAGCCAGTGCTTCAGCCTACTCTGAACGCTTCATTTGCAATGTTACTTCTACTTCCTCCACATGACGACATCAGATTGTTCCCACATGCTCACAAAGGTTGTTCCATGGGTTTGTTCATGTTGTCCATTTCAGAACAAGAAAAAAGAAGTGAAATCCTACTACTACTGTTTGTTTACATAGCCTCCTGAGCTGCCTGAAGTCCAAGCGCAGCATCCAGAAGCTGGCCAATCAGAGTAGAGAGAGCTCATGAGGAATGGAGACTTAAAGAAGCAGGAACTAAAATGGCCTGTGTCAGACAGATGTTTTTGAACCCTAGATCATGCAAAGATATACCAATAGAGCCCCAGAATATAAATATAGATTTGAAAATGTGCATGATACGTCCCCTTTAAGGATTGTAATTGTTCACCTTCTGATCCAGTTGCTGCTTGTTGTTCACATTAAGATTATTTTGAGCAGGTTTGATCCTTTGCAGCTGTAATCGAGACCATTGACCTCACAGTTGTGAGTGTAAGAAAAAACCCTCCAATATGATGTGAGTGAGAGTCTCACAGAAAGTATTATTCTGTAATCCAGGTTTTAATGCAGAGCCAAACCTCAGCTAAATGTCACTTCACTCCTGCAAAGTTCCCTCTTCTACCATGATTTCAAATCACTAACCAATAAGGACTTAGATACCCACATCTCTCTCTCTGGCGCCGTTTTGTCCAGATGTGTCCCTTCCCTAAATTTTTTTGCAAAATGTGTTTTTTTCCCTCAGATGTGTATTTCCATTGCAGTGCAATGGCATGCAATTTCAGGTTTTGCCTGGCAACATGACTCTGAGGGTAGTCTACCTGACTTCAGTGTGTTGTCCACTGCATTCATCCACTCAGTCATTTAATATGACCTGATTTCTGACTGTCATGACTGAAATAAAACCAGAAAATCCCACACACCGTTGATCACTTGTACTCACTTTATTAAAGAACTGGTTCACAGTTTTTCAAGTCTGTCTTAAAACAACAGTCAGGTGCCCAAATGAGCATTGAAACATGTTTTTCTTGCCATAATCATTTCTCCTGTTCATACTGGCTATTAAAATATCCCCTTCAAATGTGCTTTCAATGTAAGTGATGGGGGCCAAAATCCACAATCCTCCTTCTGTGCAAAAGTGTATTTAAAAGTATCTAATATGAAGCTTCAGCTGTCCAAAAGTAGATATCTTTCAACGTTACAGTCTTTTTAGTGCCTCTTTTTGTTACTATAATTCCACCGCAGCTCAACAGGGAAACACAAAGAGGGAATTTGATGCTAAAAAGACTAAATGTAGAAGATGTCCACTTGATATGACTAACTCAGACTGCTGAAGCCTCATATAAGCTTCACATCAACTTTTAAATGCATTTTTGCACAAAATGACTGCGTGGACACTCTGTGGATTTTGGCCTCCATCACTTATGTTGAAAGCACATTTGAAGGGGATCTTTTAATAGCCAGTATGAACAGAAGGAATGATAACGGCGAAGAAAACCTCTTTCACTGTTCATATGGGCACCTGACTGTTATTTTAAGTCACACTTGAAAAATTGTGAACCTGCTCTTAATGTTTCTGAAACCAGTACAAGTGACTCATGAGGGCAAGATTTTCTGATTCCTTGTAAATCAAAGGTTTTAAATCCTATGCACCTGTCAGTTAAACTGGCCAAATAAATCTGTGTATGTTGGTGGAAATAAGATGTTATGCGGGCTGTTAAGTGTAGGTTTCAATAATTTTACGGCCTGTTCCCAGGTTAAGTGACGTTGACAGGAACAGTTTTTCACACGATTAAAGCCACTAGTACTTTCATCAACATTGTTTGTTCCGTTTCAAAGAAATTCTTTCGCTTAACAACAGTTTGTAATTATTTATTCTCCATTCCAGATCTGCAGCTGGTAAGTCATCAACCGGCTTTGACATGGCCAAAAGGAAGATGGATAGCATCGGGCGGAACGGGATGGTGGCACTTATACTGCTGTGTAATCTAACAAAGGTAGGACAGCTTGAATGTGTCTAAATTTTACAAAAACTGTAGTCTACCACTCAACTATGACTTGCTTTGACCCATTTAGACTTATTTACTGGATGTCGGTTTTAGTTTATGTTGGACATTTATTAAAGCTTGAAAAATCTGCTTCAGGTTGGTATTTGCTGTCTAAATAAAACATTTGGTCGGCGATATTTCTGCACAGATGTCATATTTTCCATAGAGCACATATGGATTTAATGGACGTTTGTTTATGTTAGACTCCCTTTCCTGGTATTATTAATAGCATACGATGACCATTCTATTTTAATCACAAAATCCAAAATAGGGCACAGACAAAAACTTGCATGCTGAAATGAAGCTGAAGTTTGTTCCAGTCTCACTTGTTGCTAAAATATTACAAGAATACAATGTAAAAAATAAGGAGAAAAAAAAGGAAATATTTCCTTATGAATCTGAACCGAGGTTTTCATATTGGCAAGTCCTTAGGAATTCTGATTTTAAGGTTGTCTCTCATAACTTAATTTTAAACAGAAAACAGACCACAATTAAAAATTCCCAAACCGTTATTAGTCATAAGCATCAAATGTGAAGCTGAAGCAGAGACATTATGAAACACAGTCTTCACTTCTTCTGGATTTCTCTGTAATAACACTCATGTCCAATATGGCCTTTGTGTGACATTGTCCAGGACTCCTGCTCACTAATCTGTCTTGTTTAAAAAAAAAAAAAAAAAAAACAGTTGAAAAGATTTACTATGTGCCTTTTCTCTCCCTCGCAGATTTTTGTGAAGGCAAGCCTAGAGGTCAATGAAACCCAGCAGCAGCATCCCACCAATGTCTACCATGACATGGGACTCACCAGGAACAAGATAGTTACAGCACAGTTTGAGTGCTATCAAAAGATAATGAAGGACAATACTCACAGCAGACAAGGTAGTTTTTTTTTTTTTTTTGAGTTGCATGTTTCTGAACTTCAAAGCAATCTAGGTTGAATGGCAGAAGGAAAACATTAGGTGCAGATTTTAAGCTAATTTTTAGTCTTAATTGTGAAAGTTTTGAAGTAAATAAAAAGTATTTTCTGATATTTCAGTATCTTTATCACTGGTGCAAATGCAGTTAACACATTTCCTCATAATGTTCAGATAATTTATAGCCTCGTTATAGTGAACACTGTCTGCACCAGCCTTATTGTGTCCAGATTAAATCATTAAATTATTATCACATAAGTTTTAAATAATTAAAACACCTTTGTGATTTAAGAGCCCATGTGTAATCGCACTTGGGATGGCTGGCTGTGTTGGGACGACACCAAGGCAGGCATCTCTTCAGAGCAGCATTGCCCGGACTACTTCCAGGATTTTGATCCTTCAGGTGAGATCTGCGGCTTACGGCTGATTTAAAAATGCATTTAAACGTATCATTTTTTACAGTGGTACTCCGCAAGAAGTATATGTCAAGCACCAAAAACACTGGGTCCTACAATTCATTAGACCCTCCCTGCCTGGTAAACACCATCATCTTTCAAATCACATCATCAGTTATTTTCCCAGACTTGATAAAGCAATCCTAGCATAATGAAAAGCAACTACAACAAATGACCGTGAAACATAAGACCTCACGGCTACGAGGAAGTACAGACAGAAGCATTTCTATGCACTGTATCTATGAATATTGCTTGAAGTGTCTTAAACTGACAAGGCCAAAGATCTCTCTGTCTCTGATGCAGGCTTTTCAGGCTTTTATGAGCATTTATTTAATTGTGTTTCCATGTGTGCAGGGATGTACACCCATGAATGTGTTTATTACAGTAAATACGTTTTAATTTCTAGAAGACTCTGAGCCAACACTTTAGCACAGCACATCCCTCAACAGGATGTGCAGATGTATAATTAGATTCAGTCCCTCTAATTACTGCTCACAGTAGTTTCATTCATATTAATCTGTTTGTTTAATGGAGTTTTATGACGTAACTTGGAATTTTATGGGGCTCCCGGCAACAACCGTCCAATCTATGATTAAAAAGTCTGGCTGTGTGTCAAAGGTTAACTTTTTATTGACATTAAGTTCAAATGGCACTTGGCCATCAGATTTTACCTACATAGCCCCTAGTTTTCCAGCCTCCTTGCTGCAAATGATGCAGTAAATACTAAGAAACATCCTCTAAGATTCAGCCTACAGGATTAAGATATTCTAAAAAAAATCATGCTTTGAAAATCAGCATGCCAAAGCTACCAGTGTACAGGTGTAGTGTGTTGACTTATTTCATATCATTTTTACCTACAGAGATGGTTACAAAGATTTGCACTGAGAGTGGTCATTGGTTCCTGCATCCCGAGAGCAACCGAACATGGACCAACTACACTCGCTGCAATGAACACACCAATGAAGGCAGAGTGGTAGGCAACTTTTCAAAATGGCATTAAATGCATATGAAATATAATGAAATGTGTTAGGATTAGCACTGATTGTATATAGAAAGGCAGCTACTGTATAGTTCATCATCATTTTTTGTGGCTGCAGACTGTTATTTCTCACAGTATGTTTAACTGAATGGCACAACAACGCAATGCTCATGTTGGCTGCACACACAACCACAAATGTCAAGTTTGTCCTGAGGGTTGCGCGAGAAGAGAGACCGCGGAGTTATGAAATCGAACCAAATGGCTCATTCTCTGAGGAGTGTGCTCATGGCAAATATGTAGTAGACATATGTTGTATGTATGTGTAAGTTTTGGCCTGAAGGCAGTGCCAACAGAAAGGTCAAGGGGTCACATCAGAATTCATCATCTGGAGAACAATTATCTAATGCAGGTGGAAGCTTCTCCATTATGGTATACCGTACCTTTGGATGGTTGTATTGATTGAGAAATGTTGATCAGTGAGACGGTGCTGAAAAGGCTTAGTGGTCACCAAAATCATTACACAACATCCTCTGGGGACCAAGAATATCCAGTCCAAAAGTATTTCTCCTAACTCACGTTTCCTATTCAGAGTAACTATTCAATGTTTAATCAACTTTAAAAAAAAAACATGATTTCACTGTCATCCTTACATAAATTCATGATTTACTGTAGGAGTGAAAGACATATGTTCTCTTCAAGAGTGTTTTTATTGAATCATTAAGTTGTATAGAAACACCCTGATGACAGATTGTCTACAATAACTGTAGTCAGTTTGAGAACCGGATAATCTAATTTGTTTGTCTTGTTTCCTTCCAGACCGCAATGAATCTTTTCTACTTAGCCCTCATCGGACATGGGCTGTCACTGACCTCCCTCTTCATCTCTCTTGGAATATTCTTCCATTTCAAGTGTGTCCGCCAACCTCATTTGAACATGCTTTATAGACAGACAGATATTCCTCGGTTCTTGCATGAATTACTAGACCCTGATGTAATGTATACTTTCTCTTCCTGCAGGAGTTTAAGTTGCCAAAGGATCACTCTTCACAAAAACCTCTTCTTTTCTTTTGTCCTGAACTCTGTGATCACCATTATTTGGTTGACAGCAGTGGCAAACAACCAGGAACTGGTGCAGAGGAATCCAGTGAGTGTTTTTATTGTTTTTTTTTAATTATTGCTATAATTACTATAATTTCTTTTTACATTTATATCATAGATTTCTCTACTGATTCAATTTCAGCTATTCCCTTTGTCATCCTAGTTTCAGCACTTAAACATGAATCAGGATAAGCTGCTCCAAGAGCTGCACTCTTGGGGATGAGGGATTTAATTAATTTTTCAATGCTGTAATAGCTACATTGCTTTATCCATTTCACAGAAATGTGAGAATACTGCACAAGGAAATAACAGAAGCAGAGTAAAACATGTCACCAGCCACATTTATTATTCATGTTTTTCTTTCCTCAGACAAGCTGTAAAGTGTCCCAATTCATTCATCTGTACCTGTTTGGCTGCAATTACTTCTGGATGTTGTGTGAGGGAATATACCTGCACACTCTCATCGTGGTGGCTGTGTTTGCTGAGAAGCAGCACCTGATGTGGTACTATCTACTAGGCTGGGGTACGTAAGGGATAATACCTTGACAACACAGTACTTCAAACAATGACACCAATGTAACACAATCGCACGTGCATGTAGGTTTTTAGACTGTAATATTGTACCGCTTAAGCTACAACTGTAACTAATTCACTTTTGTTTTGCAGGTTTCCCTCTCATTCCTGCAACCATACATGCCGTTGCTCGAAGTTACTACTACAACGACAAGTAAGCACTCAAGTGCTCGAGCTATTACAGATATTGCACTTTGCAATTATATAAAAAATACAATAGCTGGATTGACAGTCACACAACAACTGCAATAAATCATAAAAGTTAGGTATATAAATATAAACAGCATGAAATAAATATTGTGTTAAAATTGTGGGATGTAGCTGATTTGGCTAGTTTAATATTTTGTAAATATCTCACACTTTTCAACAAAACATTCAACCTAATTGATTTCTCAGTAAACTTACTGATTTGTATCTTGGCTCAGCTATCGTGTGATGCAATACTGTAGTGTAAACTTTTCCCTGTTGTCCTCTTCTGCACTTAAGCTGTTGGATTAGCTCCAAAACATCGCTACTCTACATCATCCACGGTCCCATCTGTGCTGCTCTCTTGGTAAGAAGCTTCAGTCTTTTTTTTTCCTGACACCAGTCAATTACAGCAAAGTGAATCACATTTCTGTCCATGAATCTATTTGTGGACTGATTTTTTTATTGCGCAATGAGCTACAATAAGCTGCCTTTGTTTTCTTCTATGTGGGGGGCCTGCAGCAGGACACAGTTTCATAGCATGCATAATTATGTTTGTCTTGTGAAATCAATGCATCTGCCCCTCTAAAGATCCACCCACTGGTCCCCAGGCCCATGTTGCATTGTAGGAATTCACCTAATCAGCACACAGAAAAGTGCTGCCTTCAAGACTCTCTAAGGACTAAATGTTCTGCCTCAAACAACCTTTACGATGATTTGTTAAGTTTTCAGGCTCCAAGAAAGGCCTTGGATGTTATTTGCACATAATGGATTCTTTGTTTGAACCTTACTCATAGTGTACAGTTTAGGGAAGAAATTATGTGGCAATTAACTTTTTTATTTTCCTTAAACACAATGACGCTCTCTGGGTCTGTCAAGTGTAATAAATTTAACAGAGCAAATGTTTGAACAGAGCATGTGGCTGAAACATTTACAGTGTTTTATAGAGAATGTCATAAATACGATTTCCTGTAACCATAATGAAAAACCTTACCAATCTTGCCTATATGTGGTACTATTCATTGCACATACTTCCAAGGTTTAAATAAAGCAGATTTAAGTCATTATCGTGACTTTAACCTAATAATAAACAGAATTATTTACAGATTTTCTTTCTGTGCTTTTCCCTCCAGGTCAATTTGTTCTTTTTACTGAACATTGTGCGAGTGCTCATCACCAAACTGAAGGTGACCCATCAAGCAGAGTCTAGTCTCTACATGAAGGCAGTGAGAGCTACCCTCATCCTGGTGCCTCTACTAGGAATTCAGTACGTCCTGCTTCCCTACAAGCCAGAGGGCCGGGTTTCCTCTGAAATATACGACTACATCATGCACATACTAATGCATTACCAGGTGAGACGTGTGTTCTGCATGTTGTAGAATTTGTGTTTTAAACTATAAAGTCGATGGCCATTGTGAAAATCATAGTATCGATTAGTATATATTTTTTAAAAAGTACGTCGACAGCTGTCTAAAGCATTCCTGAAATATATTTTTAGAATGGTGTTCAAAGTTTACTGTAAGTTGCATGCACTACGCCGTCCCTGAGCACTGTTTATGAAGTCTTGTTGTCCTCGCAACATGTATATCAATTAATAAAAAACCCAATTACATGTTAGTTGCTCTTTCCTCCAATGCCAGTGAGCCATTTACTGGATATGACAAATTCTGAAATAAACTGTAACCGGGACAAGGACCTCATTATTTGTCTTAGCTTTTAGTAAAAGCCAAACATTCCTGTCAGCCTTTTAGAAACCTTTGTTTATGTTATAACCCAGGGAAGAACAGCAGGAAGGAAAGCATGAATTATCTGAGCTGAAAGGGGCTGAAATCAGTCTGCTGTTGGCTAGGTGTTATCTGATCATCCTGAGCTGTCCCAGCTTGGGCAGTGCAAGGAGAACCTCTTAAGCAACAGGCTCAATCAGCTCACAAAACAGTCGGATCTCTATGTTTTCTCTGCCTCACAGCACCTTAGACCTCAGGATGTCCGCTACAGATAATTGATTGTTGATACTTAAGACTAATCAGTTAGGTTAGGTGTATCTCATATCTCTTTTTTCTTGTCTTTCATTCATTTGAATTTCAGGGTCTGCTGGTGGCCACCATCTTCTGCTTTTTCAACGGAGAAGTAGGATGCCCTATTACTAAGTTTTTATAGACCTGCACGCACACACACACACACACACACACACACACACACACACACACACACACACACACACACACACACATCCACACTTCCCCTTTCAGATCAGGGATAGACAAGGCAACTTCCCCTGCATTCCCCTTCTCTTGACAGGGTCAGTCCTCCGGGGCTTTGCTGGAGGACTAAAGGTTATTTACTTTTGGCAAGCAGTCACGGATTGTACACTGATTGCTATCAATTATTCAGGTGATCGATCTGCATACTAAGCCTGTTGTTGCCTGAACCGAGTGTTTTACAAAAGCTACTTAATTACTTACATAGCACGTAGTAGAGCTTTACTGCTATACAGAAGCTTTACCGCTGTTTCTCGCTATGGATCCTTTTATAATGATACCAAGTTCATTATACACTCAAAGACAGTTAATGTAACGTTGTGTCTATACAAAGGCACATAACATATACAATTTATATTTATTCATAGAGAGCTTTGATCAAAACAAGGAGTATTTATAGCGTGAAGAGACATAGTAAAGACTTGTGATCAAAAACACAAAAAAGCTTCAAATGCATGATTTTAATAGGAGTTGTAATGTAAAAAAAAATACAGCATGGTAAGAGCATTCAATTAAAAAATGAGAGAACAAACACATTTTTAAAGCAACAGCTCAACATTTTGGGAAATGTAATCTTTCTGAGAGTAAGATGAGAACATTAATATCAGTCTCATGTCTGTGTGTTGACTAGCCTAGCTTAGCATAAAGACTGGAAGCAGGGGAAACATCTAGCCCGCTTATGTTTACAGTTTTAAATATGCCTGCCAGCACCTCTAAAGCTCACTTATTAAAACAGAAGGCTGGTGATTATCTATATTTTTCTTATTGTCAGCAAATCTCATGTGTAGAGCCAAACCAACAATAAATAGATCCTGCTTACAAGTATCTTGTGTGTCTAAAATCTGATACATCTTATTCCTCTGTGCGGTAGACCTCGTTTCTTTTTTTACCCAAAAACTATTATAAACACATCGATGAGCCACACCGCTACTGGGTGACATGTTCCTTCACCACAAATATTTTGGTCACGGTGGTTTGATTACAAACGGGCTCCAAAGACTAATAACAGCGATTACATTTTCAGTTTCTGGAGAGTAGTTCCATGTAAGATAAACACCACTGCTCATGCATACAGTGTGGTAATCTGTTTAACCTGTACATAAACAGAAATGTTAAAAACAACAATTGGTGTTTTCAGAAGGAGTGCTGAAACTATTTCTTGATTAACAATAGTTTATCCAGCCGCCCTGCACTGCAGCTCTACTGCAAAGGAGGTTGCCAGATATGCTCTGTGCAAGTATGATGGTGCTGCATCCATACTGTGACAAAATGACACCAGGAAGCTGCTGACAGTCACTGCACTTCTTGTTGTTTGCAGAGAAATGGTTCCAGCACATAACTCCCTCTAAAAGCCCAAATAGTTTACTTTACTGTTTCTGTTGGAATTAAACAAACATGATACATCATGTTAATTACTGAGCTCTAGAGGTGTTTGGGGGCTTTTTTGTCTTAGAACAGAGCCAAACTAGCTATTTCTCCCTGCTTCAAGTCATTATGCTAAATTAAGCTAACCACATCCCAACCTCAGCTCCATAGTTAAATCACAAACATGAAAGTGGTATCAATCCTCTCATGTAATTCTTCAAAATGAAAGCAATGAGCTTTTTTTATTATAAATTTTCCTATAAATGCACAAATTGTAATTCTGTATCATCTAATGTTTCATGAGCTGTCCCATTAATATCTGAACTGTGGTTTCTTTGATCAGGTCCAAGCGGTTTTGAGGAGGCACTGGAACCAGTATCATATCCAGTTCGGCAGCAGCGTAGGGAACCACTCAGACGCCCTGCGCTCAGCCTCCTACACAGCTTCCTCCATCACCGAGGTACAGGGCTGCTACAGCATCGACAGCCACACAGAACACATGAACGGCAAGGGTTGCCACGACGCAGACGCCTCCATCTTAAAATCAGACAGCCCCTTTGCCTGACGACAGCACTCTTCCCAAGCTCTGTCCAACCCACACACACCCCCCCACCCCCCCTTAAAAACTGCAGCATATTTGGAGCTCCGTGGCAACCAGGAAACCAGGGACTGAGAACTCAACCCCTCTTATAGATATGATGTGGGAAGCAATACTTAAGGAGAAGGATTGTGCACCCACCTGAAGGAAATTGACACCTCTCTGTCACACGACATAGACCCTTTAACCGTACTGTGAGGTGAGCTCGATAAAACTATTCCTGCGCTGTTTTGTCTACAATTTAAAACTGAACTGCTTCACTTGGACTAAGCCGATGCATTCTGATAATCACGATATTGTTGCGATCTTTCTGCCTAGCAAAATTGTTTTTAAATGGATGAATATTAACTGTTTGACTATCCTTCTGGGATCATGTCGTGCACAAAAAGCCTTTGGTTACACTGTAAATTCTTTTGACATGGTTAGTGCCAAACCAAGAAATCCTTGCCTGCCTCATATATTATTATTTTTTTCTTCAATACAGAATCATAACGGAGATAGGAGTCCTCACAGGTGCATAATAATATATTAAAACTATATTATATCTTTCACATATTAAACTTAATTTATCTGAACATATTATTGTTGATAAAAGGAAAATTAGATAAATACCATACAGTATTTATTAAAGTTTTTTTTTTCAAAGTTAGCAAATTAAGTACCAATATTACTTGTTGCCAGCTTCACATAAACTTTCAAAGCATTTCTTGTTTTTTTTTAGTATTTGTCTAATTTACAGAGTCGTACCGTTAGCCCACAGGCTACATTTTTACATGATTTCAATGTTTGAGTGTTTGGGTTTGAATGTTTCAGTGACAACACCATAATCTTATCACCGAGTAGCCATCATGAAATCCCATGTTCCCTAATATCTGCTCATTACACTTGAATGTAAGTTTGAAGACTTGGCTCTGTTCAGTATAAATACATCACATTCCCATTCACTGCTGTCTTTAGCCTTACTCTTCTCAAATGATTTAAATATAATATTGATCCATATACCCATTCCCAGGTGTTCAGACTGAAAACAGCACTGTGTTAAAAAAAAAAAAAAAAAAACCCACAGGGCTGCGTTGGTGTGGGCGTGTTGCTACAAGTCGATGGTCAGTTTGAGTGATACATCCTTTAGCTTTGAAGGATAGGTTCAGGTTTTATCAGCATGCTATATTATATGTACGTTGGGAGAATTATTGGTCATTGTCATCATTCTTTCTGTTCATAATGGCTGTGAAGCTTTCCCTTCGTAAAGTGTGATGCTCAATTGAAGTTACAGCTTTAGCCAAACCAAACCAAGCTTATATCTTCATGCTAGCACTTACAATAAACCTGCTAGCTTTTAGGTTTGTTGCCACGGTTTTGTCCAGGCAGCAACAAACCTACATGCAACTGACACGACTCAGCAAAGAAACACTGTCCAGGGAAAAAAAAAAGGAATTTTGTACAACAATGACCTTAGATTTAGAGGAAGTCGACTCAATTCCGCAAACTCAGAATGCGTAGCTCAGCTTCAGCTGAACTTTAGAAGGCATATTTGCACTGAATGATGACTGTAGACTTTCTCTCCAATCTTTTACAGTTACATTATGTTACAATATGATACGTTAAGTTACGTTAGCATTAAGAGATGCTAGCTAGATAACACATAGATAATTATTACAGCAACCAATAACTCTCTTAACATACATGGCATGTGAGTATTATATTAAGATAAACTCTGATCCTATTCTTCACAGTTTATCAGACACCAAGACACCATAAAAAACAGGTTTATAATACTGTGAGGACATATTTCACAACTCTGAATCAGTTATTACTGTGACAATCATTTGATCCTCTGTCTCGACAATTGCGGGGTAGGCTGACGCAGTGTGTTTTTTATTTATTTTACCTTTATTTTTACCAGGAAGTCCCATTGAGATCAAAAAATCTCTTTTACAAGAGAGACCTGGTCAATGGTCAAGGTAGCAGCCGTACAAAATCACATCATATACAAAAATTCACAATAAAACAGACGAACAGCTATTAAACACAGTGACCTCTCAAGAAAAAAAAACAACCACATGCCTTCATCACCACATTTTTGTGTTGTCAGATGACAGGAAAAGGTTGAGTCAGGTTTAACTTTTTTGCCAGATGATCCTTGGTTTTTAAATTTTTTTGCTGAGGCCCTCTGCTCCAGCACCTCCTGCAACAACGCAGTCAGTGCTGCGCTTTTTCACACAGTGAAAAGTCTGAACACAGCCTTATTCAGAAGTACAAGAGATGAGATTTTCACATCTCACAAGAAGCTGTGCAAAAAATACAGAAAAAACAGCATTCTTTGTAAAGCATTTAGAGGCTGTATCTAAACCTTATCAATAATCATTGCACTTTTTTTAAAAGTTATGCTGTCAATTCATCGACCTAACTCATTTATTATATTTTCTTCATTTTAGAACATTTTTAACACATTGTCCATAATGCTGGGAACATTAGTCACAATCAGCTGATGTAAATATTTTTGTAATCTAGCATTTCTGAAAAGAGGACTAGTCTTGAGTGTGTGTGATTGAGTGAGTACATGATTTATATATACAGTATTTATGAGTACATTATACTCAGAGGCATTCAACCATGAAGCGACCGTCTTATGTGACAGCGTGTGGGACGTTGATAAAGAAGTTGTTTGTTCTAGTTCTGTGTTTTAAAAAAGGGAGGGGTGGGAAATGGGCTAGAGTTACTAACTAGAGCTTTCAACAAGCTATTTTATCTGTCTGCCTGTATTATTTGCCATCTTGCTTGTTAGATTCTGTCACCTTTCTATTTTGCCTGTATTTGAAAAGTGAAGAAAGAAAAGTACCATCTTGTGTGTAAGTTAAGTCATGTCATATCATCAGACATAAATATGTTTCATGAAACAAATAATCACTTCAACCTTCCAAAGCGAGAGCATGTTTCCTTTACAATTTAAATTAAGAGTATGAAAAACAGATACATCCTGTGTCACAATTTTCCTTTCCCCCCCCCCCCCCCCCCCCCCCTATTTTCTTTATATACAGTAACTCTGTGAATTAGGTGGTTTACCTATATGTGCAGATTTTCAGATACATGGTCCAAAGTTACCACTTTCCAACAAAATGTGCATCATTTATCTTTAGTGTATGAGTCACTCCTTACACTACTGGCTATTTATTTTTCATAACTTTTGAATGTTTCCATCTTCTCAACAGTCCTCAATACATATGTGATAATTGTGGTGACATGCACTTGATTCTGCGCACAACAGGAAAAGTGACATATTTTTAAAAAACTATGAAAAAGTATTCTTGGCTGCCCGTGTTTGAAGGAAAGGGTTAATTTCAGTCACAGGAATATAGTCAGCGTTATTCTAAGCAACAGGTATCATATTAGATCACATGTTAGATCAGTATGAGAGTTTTTCCATTTAACCATAAACTATACAGCCCGCATTTATGGCTGTCAGAGTACTGCTTTTTACAGCAAGTGATTTATGTACAATGACACCATTAAGACGTCTTCATAAATCAAGTCATTTACTGTGTAGTGATGCATCATAATCATTTATTAAGATAATTTAATCACAACCGTGGTAAAGCCAGAGACATCTGGCAAATGTAATAACTCCTGTGTACCATTTAAGTTGTGTATTTATGTGTGAATTTTATTTTCATATGACTCTCCAAAGGGTATGTGAAGTCCCCTGTGACACTTTGGTAACATTGTTGTAAAGTAGTATGACAAAGCATTGAGGACAATGTCTGTAGTTTTTGTTTATACTGTACTGTATTTAACTTTGGTAGTCTTGACACATTGACTCCACACTGCTGTTTGAATGTAACTGGTTGTGTTTTATTCTCTGGATGTGAAAAACATATATATTTACGTACAATGTCTCTTTTTTTTATTATTTCACTGAATTAGAAAATGTTGCTATTTTGTGTGTATCTGCATACTAATACAGTATAGCACAGCACAAGCCCTCAGCTCTAGTTGTTTTTATTTTTATATTCTAGTTTTGTTTTTTTCTTTGCATTTGGTCTCTGTGAAAGAAAATCTTAGTGACATACAATCAAGGTGCATAACCACTTTATTACACATAGTAATAGAGCACAACTCATAATTTCACTTGATATCAAAATGTCATTTCCAGTGGTGGTCAGGTTATTAAAGGTCTTGTGCATCCTCAGTCTTCAACCACGCAAGTACAGCTGCAACGATTAGTCAATTCATCAACTGGTCAATCAACAGAAAATTAATCTGCAAATATTTTGATAATCGATAATGTCATTTAAGTCATTTTTCAGGCGAGCATACCAAACATTTGACAGTTCTAGCTGCTCACATGGGAGAATTGGCTGCTTTTCCTTGACTTACCTTGTAGTAAATTCAGTATCTTGGGGTTTTGGACTGTTGCTGGGACAAGAGCATCACATTGGGCTCCAGAAAAAAATTTCACTGGCATTTTTCACTGTTTTATGATGTTTCACAGACTAAACAATGTATCAATTAATTTATATTCTCCCATCTATATTCGTTGAGTTTAAGTCAAGTATGCCAAATCTTTAAAAGCACTACGTAACTGATTTGACACCTCTGTGGCTCTGTAGTGAGGCGTTAATGAGAAACATCTGCTCTAAACATTGGCAAATAGTTCCAATAGTAACTGTCCAAAAGAACAAACTTTCTCTTCAGGCTTTTATTCAGGTCCACAATGGCTTTCATTGTGAATAGTTTGAGAAAGGTCACATTATTGTTAACAAAATACTGCATATAAGAACAGGGGATTATGAATGGCACCATATTAATACAACTTGTACAATCTAACCCCACTTGTCAGCAGCCTAGATTTATTGGGAAATTATGTGAGGTGAGGGAAAATGATCAGTACACCAGATCCCTATAGGTAATTTAACATGTAGTGCACTGCACAGAACTCCTTAGAAGAGTGTCAAAACATTTTACTACAGATGTTGTGGAATATACTGTGTAAAATACACAGTCATGGCCCGGGACAACATAGAGTTCGCACAATTTTCCATGTGTTTTTAATCATCAGAAGGATGGAGTTTCTCATGTATATAAATTGATTATGGTGTGTTATTATACACATGGGAATTTGATTTCTGATCACTTAAGAAACATCAATACTACTTAATAAGTACAATAATACTATAATAAATCATATGCTGCTCTGAAATTATTAATTATTCATAGATTTGAAATAAGAGTGGCCCTAATGGAATATTTACCAATGAAATATTATTTATGAGATCATGAAATACACTGATGCAGAACTACTAGATTATGCCTCCATCGCAGAATTTGTCATTGTGTACATTACCAACACATCCCAAAGCTCCATGAACTCTGCATTGACATACGTGCACAGTCACAAACAGATTCAAATGATCTTTTGTGATTGTTTTAAAGCAGATACTGGGGGGAAAAAAGAAAATCCACCAGTACAGAGACAGCTGAGCTCCAATTTAATGTTGAGTTGTGTCTCCACAAGAATGTGTTTGTACTGTTATTACACCAGCTGCTCTCATGAGTTCAATAGTTCATTCACGACTCTCTAACTGTTGTCTGTAGAACAACACAAAGCTAAAGACACATTTCCACCACCAGCCCCCTCTGTATCCCACTTTGTCCAATTATAACTCCCTGTACCACTCATTTACTACCGCTCCATTGCCTCCAACCAGTCTGAGCTGACATATGGAATTTCTTATCTAGCTTTTCAGCATGTGGCAACGACAGCGGGTAGATCTAAGTTACAACATGTCACCTTAGAAAAAGTTTTAAAAAATGTAAGATTTTCACTCAGTGATGAAAATGGTTGAGGCATACATTTCCTGTAGTTCTATGTGAACAGGCATTTCATGTCTTTTCCTCTGCTGCTGGTGGCTTGTCTCCCTCTTGCGTGACCTGAATAAGTAAGACTGCACACCACTAACTGGTAAATAGTGAGGAGAGGCTGCTTCAGGGCGCTGTCGCCTGCACTTAGCCTCAAAAGCAGTGATACATTTCTACACTGCAAAATGTGCAACATGGGGGCTATTGCATTGTTCTCGCATTAACGCTTTTTGACTGGAGTGAAACTGTATTTTTTCCAAGGAGAGATAAACAGTAAACACAGTTTAGATGTAAATAAGTGCAGAAGAAATTAATTATATGAAATGAAAGGTGTTTAAAGGTGTTTTCAGCCAGAACGCAAAGCAGATTTCCAGCTTTGTGCAGTCTGTGTTTATTCACTCCGAATAGCCAATATTCCGACTGGACAGATGTTAGCTGTATTAAGCTAGCAACGTAGCCTATGCACCAAACATGTGGCCTGAGTTTGCACATTTGCACATCTGGGTGTCTCAGAACTCACCAGGAACTCAATTTTCTGTTGTTTTCCTCAAGTGTCTCTCCATTTTTCTCATCTCTACAGTTATGAAGTTTGAAGTTTTTTCATGTATTCCACAATATTAACTGTCAACTAAACATGTTCCTCCACTTTTTGGTTGATTTTCTATGCCTCAAGGTGGCCAAAGACTTAAATATATTACTGCTGCTGTGTTGAGCTTCATATCAGTTACATTTAAAATTTTATTTATTTGGTCCTCCATCAATGAATCAGGGGAGATACAGTCAAGATAAGTGGATTTCCCCGACCTGTTTCTTTCACTACCAGTGGGCCGAGTGTGAGGCATTTCTTAAATCCTGATTCCCTAAAGACAGGCTTTTGATTCACAATGCAGTCCTGATTTTACAGCCTTTATATCCACCAAAGAAGTAGACAATTCCACCTGCATGGACGCTTATTGGCTTAAACTGAGCTCTGTTGAAATCATCAATGAGTCAAGCACATGCACATCCCCCATCCCCAAAGGGACCGCAATGGAAATAAACCTCTGGGCTTTATTGTGTTATCCGGACTTTTCCTTTTATATAAGCACTCAATGCCATGGCAGAGTTGGTGTTTTTAAAATCAAATTGTCACATAAAACCAATCGATCAATCAACGCAGACTTGAGGAATTAATTTGGTGACAAGGAAATGAGTTGGAATTCTATTTCAGTTAAAGAAAAGATAAAACTTCTGCAACTGCCAGTATCTCATTAGACCAAAATTCAGTACAGTCATATGATATGTTGCATTCCTTACAGTGCCTGGATACAGTATTACTGCACAAGCTTCCCTTTAAGGTAAAAATGCCCCCCCCCCCCCCCCACACACACACACACACACACACTCAGGAATGCAAATGTTTGATTCATTTCAACACAACAATGTAGTCTCAACCCAAACTGCAACACACCGAAAAATCACCACAGGACGAGAAGGCGCCAGCGCGTGTGCTTGTTTCTATCTAATCACCCCCATCTTGCACCCCTCCATGACAGCAGAGGAAATGGGGACGAAGGGAGGTCTCTAGCGTAATGAAAAGATTTACCCTGCCTTGTACTGATAGCTGCTGTTGTGTATATCTAGGAGAACAGCCAGCTTCACTGGAAAGACACTGAGAGAGATTGTTTACCTTTCGGGAAATTACTATCTACAGGTCAGACAAGCCGGCTTTTAAAAAAAATGTAGCCTAAGCACAGGGCAGATCTGTGTCAGGGAATGAGGTTTAATTGTTACTCCATAGATCTTTTATCAGTTATCTTGTCCTACAAGTGTAAGTGTAAATTATCATTTCTGGCAACTTGGCTCCAATGTCCACTTATTTATTGCACCAGTTGATGCAATAAATAAAAAGTGGACATTAGATTCCTGCAGTGTGCAAGCTGTTTATTTGTTTATTTCTACATTTGGTCCTGCCCTCTTTGGTTTGGATGTGCATCCATACTCCTATTTTGTTCATTTCTGAACTGTTTTTTTTTTACATTCAAATTTTGGTGTGGACTAGCTCTCTCTTTCCATCTCTTTCTCTATTTGGCCACATCGTTCTGCTGCTTCCTCTTAGATTTATCATCCATCCATGTATCTTTCCATCCATCCATCTAGTCATCGACCAGATTTTTGAGTCTCTACTGGGGTCAGGGTCACAGTGGCAACAGACTAGTGAAGCAGCCTAAACATCCTTTTCCCCAGCAGCTTCCTCCAGCCCCTTATGTGGGATCCCATAGTTGTCATATTTTTCTTAAAGCTATTATATGTCTGACATGGTGCTCATTAATACATGTCTGAAGAGTACATTAGTTAATCATATCCAAATTTAATGATTTCATACATGTCTCTTTACAACTGAACACTTGCTATTTATAACATCACAGTCTGTCTGATGGTGTAAATGCAAGTTGTAACTCAGGGGAATCTTTCCCATTGCTATGGGAACGTGGCATTATCCTCTGTTTAATGCCCATTTTGGGACATCTTCAGACTCAGCTCTATGTTTCATCAGTGCAGTGTTTTGTCAGCCTTAACTGTTGTTTGACAGCTTGAGTCAGAGATTCAGCTGTGTTTTAGGCTTTGAACATGACCATGGTAACATGTAAACATGTTTATTTACTTACGCCTTTCAAACAATCCAACTTTGTTTGCTTGCTTTTTACCCACAATAGAAATGGGGCTCCAGGGACATAAACATCGGCTGATTGGTTTTTATATTGCTTTGGTCCAGATTAAAATATCTACTAGATGGACTGCGATGAAATTTGGTACAGACATGCATTATCCCCAGAGGATGAATCCTAATGACTTTGGTGATCTCTTGGCTTTCCTTCTAGCACTCCCAGCAGGCTGAATTTTTTGGGGGGTAGATTACAATATCTTGACTCTATATCTATCTCTAACTATTGGATGGATTTCCATGATCTCTGAGAGATCCATGTTCCCCACGAAATGTATTGTAATAACTTGGTGATCCCCTAACTTACTGGTCCAAATGTTAAGTTGTAAGATATTTCGGTTTATGACCAAATACCCACAAAACTAATGACATTCCTAAAGGCAGTGTTGTTGTCTTTAGTGCTTTTTTTCAACATACTAAAATGTTAAACTAAGATGGTGACCATGGTAAACAACCTAAAACATCAGCATTTTAATGTTACCATGCTGACCTTAGCATTTTGCTTAAATCATTGCCTGGTTGCTAGTGTGGTGCTACTGTTTTAAAGTGTTGTGATGTAAGTACAAGCACAAATAGTGGGTTTCTTACAAATATTTGTTTCATACAAATATTTTAAAAATCATTTGTTTTCGGGAAGAAAAAAAAAAGTCAAATACCAGCGCACAGGTCGGTTACATCTCTATCTCAGTCTCTTTCCTGTGCTCCGCTGTTACGTTTATCAGCAGGTCTCAACGAGGGGAGTCACATCCACCTACAGGATGCACATTTCCTAATTTGAACATCACTCCTGGAGCTACTGACACTTTAACTTTCTAAAATTAAAAGCGTAATAAAAACAAAAACAAAAACAGGATTTTTAAGCCTCTTTCCCCTTTTATTTGAATACAAAGACAAATAATTTTTCTGTCTCAACAAATACAGATACAAATACAAATACTGGGCCCTCTGTATAACCCTATCTGTTAGGTCAGCCTGTTTTACTGCAGCTCACTGCCACTGTCTGCCTGTGAGATCTCATAATCTGTACTGACATCCATGGTTCAATATCACTACATAAATTTTATGACCTTATGTACAAAAATCTAAACTATAAATAAAATCTGCTGGTTGGCCTCCAGTGGAAATGCTAGGTTTTCCTCAAGGCAATGTTTGCTTTGGATTATGCTTGTGTGGTTGTGTTCATTTGAGGGATAGTATCAACAATAAAACTATAAAAGTATCATGTTTACCCCACTGTTTTCAATAGAATGGTTTAATCCACAGTCGCTTTGAAGAAGACGCTATCTGGGTAATTTGAGTTATTACTTGAGCAACATAATGTACTAGGAAATTGAGCCTGACTTTGTCTGACCTCTTCTCAGCACTCTTTCTCTCCTCTCTGTCTATCTCTCCATCTTTCTCTAAACCCTCACAAACTTTTCTTTATTTCACATAGCTTCCCAGCAGGGGCCTCCTCGGGATCACAGCTTGGACAGGTGCAGATATTTGAGAGTCTTGCGGTTGCTTTTCTCTCTCTCTCTGACCGTGTGTGGGGTGAGGGGTTCACCAAGCTTTCCCATTCCTTGGGAAACACCCAGGGGGCTTTACACTGCCTCACCATTTCACATCTTGGAAACCAATGTCTTTTGTTCAAGAGGACTCAATAGAGCCTGTGATGATCATTAAATAATAACAGAGGTAAATTAAGAAAATAAAGAACATTATGGGCAAAATTGCTATTTAATAAAAAAAAAAAGTCATGGGGCTGAGCTGACTACCAGAGGGGCCCTGCTCCTACTGGTCCAGAGCCTGCTGCTGGCTGGAGAGGAGGTCAAATAATGTGACCCTGTGAGTGGAGGAGACCAGTAAGAGAAGAAGAGGACATGTTATTGAGAGCTGTGTCTTTGGTGAGAAGTAACTTGAACTGAATTCTTCTGTCAGAGGAGGGGTGGATGAGAGAGAGAGAGAGGGAGAGAGAGAGAGAGCAGGAGTAGGTGAGCAAACAAGCAGCAGAGCGCTTATTATTTTTTAGGATTTTAGGAGGTTGTGACACAGAGGATAGTGTTGCAGTTGTTGAGATTTAAAGTGATAAATGCATTGCAACCTGGGTGGGCTGAGGTGTAAAAAGGCTACTATCCAATATATAACACAGTGTCAGTAAAACCATAACCACATGGACACTTGAGAAACCTGTTGCTTTACAATATTTACAGAAACGCTATATTTTGACATTGCTGTTTACCCAAATGCAAAAAGCTGAGAAGCTCTGGTAGGTGATCACATACTAATCTGCTGTTAAACTTGCTGATTGCAATGTAATATGCCAGGAGTGCCAAGAAAGTCACTATTTGTCTAAAAAAAATCAAAGAAAGATTACGGATTATATCTCAACATATCCACCCTGCTCAAGGATACTTTTTGCTTAAGGAAAGTCTCTGTCAGCAGCTGGCATCTTTATGGGTCGATCTATGAAACTGTGTCTATATCCAGCTTGAGGAACTTCCAGGAAGCAGCTAATGCACATCAGCCAGAGAGCTGTTGGGGAGTGTGATGACAGGTGTATCGTAACAGTTGCACAGACACGGCATAAAGTGAGAATAGAGGGATAAGCTGTGACAGAGCTGTAACAAGAGCTGTGTGTGTCTTTCTATGTGTGTGTGTGTGTGTGTGTGTGTGTGTGTTCCAGCATGTCTTTTCTTTTTGTATGAATGAATCTTGCATGTCTGTGCAATGCAGAACACTATTCATAATAAAAAAGTAATCTTTCCTTTTATTCAGTCCTAAAAATAAAAAATAAAAAAATGCATATTGTGCAATTTTGCAACCTGTGCATGTTGTGCATTTGTGTCCACGGCAACAAACATACATTCACTGCGTGATTTAATAGTCATACTTCCTGTGCCCTTGGATTTGACACCAGAGGTTTGGGAATTTAGCTCTCTGCTAAATCTGTCTCCTGGAACCCGGAAGAGATCAGCACTTCAAGTGACACTAATGATGTTAGCAAAAGTTTCAGTTATAAAAGGAGCAAAGTTTTCTCCAAAACAACTTGTTTGTGCCTGATTGTGAGACTATCAAATACGTACTTTTAATAAGTTGTATTTACTGTCGGAAAATGCAAACAATGTGATTCAAAAGCAGTGACTAAGTCAACAAGTGACATTGATTGTTTTTTTGTTTTTTTTTACTGTTATAAGAGATGTTTAGCTACTGTTACTGTTACATTTATGTTTCCCAGTGGATGAATCCTGAAGACTTGACATGACCCATTGACGTTTTTCAATCTATCACCACAAAGAAGTAAAAGTGTTCACTTATCTTCCTGATAAATTGGCACAGACTTTCATGTTTGACGTTTCTGGTTCAGAGTAAAATGTCTCAACAACTACTGGATGGATTGCCATGACAGTTGGTACATACAGTAAAAGTTAAAAGTTTGGACACACTTTTTTGACTGGTGCTATACATTCATGACCCCTTCAGGATAAATTCTAATAAATCTAGCACCATCATCAGGTCAAAAATTTTTATTTGTCTGATACTTTGTAGAATACTGGTTTCTGATCAAATACCTGTCAAACTAATCATATTCCCACTGTACTCAGCTGTACTTTGTGTATTATATACACAAAGGACCCCACAGAGCTGCTAGCATGGCTGTAACCTTCATCTCAAGACTTTATGTATTGTTGTATTGACCAGTAGGGTTAGTATTGTGGATACAATCGCTCTGCAGTTAACAGCTTTACAATGGAGCTGAAAGAGGAAAAGGCAATGTGTCCCATATTTATTGTTTATCTTTTCATTCATTATATGGATGTTTTCTTTTAGGGACAAAACAACAAATGTGTGAGTCTGTTTTAACGTGTTGTTTGACAATTTGTTCCTCTTGCTTCCCAAAGATAAAACAAGATTTCCTCAAGGAAAATCTATCATTCAGCAAGCCATACCGGAATTTTCAACAGTTTACCCAAGTCCTCTCAATTAAGCACAAAAAAGGGAAAGAAGTGGCTTGTTTTTGGAGCCGACTGGTCAGGACGTCTGCTAATGAGACAAATTGCAGAGTGTAGCTTTGCTATCACACAAGGAAATGTCTGCCCAGGTTGCCCACTACTGAGAGGGCCACAGGCACTAAGAGTCTTCCTGCAATTGTCAAAAATCCCTGCGCTGAAGTTGTTTGCTTGTAGTCATAAACATAGTTATGTTTCTCTCCCCAAATGTAACCCATACCAGTGTGCAGTCGAGTAGTAATTTGAAGGAAAAAACACATTAGGGAAAACCAAACATAAATCTTAAGGTGCTTATAGGAACCACTCAGGCACATATTTGGTAAACTGTTTATGTTGCAATCACTTTATATATGTTCTTGCAATATTTAAGTTCATTCAATGCATTTATGTATAGCTTATATACAGTAGATGTAGAGTGTTATAGGTGGACTTTGCTAAGGTTATGTATATATTTGCTATTATTCTTTTTTGCTGGAATGCAGGAGCATAAATTTTTGTTATTTGCAATGAGGGCAAAAAAAAGCCTTCAAAAGATGTAGATGAGTCTGCGAACAAGTTCTGACCGAAACAAGCTTTTGACTGTGTATTTGACTGTGTGTACATGAGACGGCAGGTAATAACGTGTATGTTAATGTTGAGGAGTACAACATCAAGCCGGACCGGGCTTAGTTGTAACGATGGAGAATTGTGATTTTGTGATATTCAAATAAATCCTCATTCAACATTTTCCCTGCCTCCAGTGGACGTGTGAGTCCACTGGGTTTTAACAGGAAAAACAGATTTAATTCAGCGTAACACAAATAAAAACTAAGAAACTTTGAAGACTAAATAGCCCCGGGAACCTGGAAAATGGTAAAACGGCCACTATAGTGCAAGCGTTCTCATTCTGAATTAATTTTACACATTTTATAATACCTGCATTTAAAATTCACTCTATAGAGTGCAACGTGGAAAGCCATGTCTTCTATATTCCAAGTACTGACAAAAGGATTTTTGTAAATAGTGTGACGGGGATCCCTCCAGAAAAGATGATGACATTTCTCTATAGACAACTGGTGGATATAAAGGTTTGTGTTTCAGTTTGCATCATTTGTCAAATAAGAAATCCTGATTTAAACCTAAAGTTACCTTGTTAACTCATTGTAACTCATTGTATGTCTATAAAGCCACGATTTCTTTTCTAGCTGATTCATCCGTATCTCCGTTATACCCGTCTGTCCACAGTACAATGAAGTATCAGAATATGCAGTTACCTCTTCAGCCCGGAAGACTCAATTGACCACATAACTGCATAACAGTTAGTCCATATGTGTAGCATCTATAACACAAGGCGAATGTATAACAGTTTGTTGACATTTATGATTCCGGACTAACCTGCCGTCTGTGCTGCGGAGACTTCATGTAAACACTGCGCATCACTGAGTCATATGGCAAACATGATTGGAGGAGATGGCCCTTAGCAAATTATGAGCTGATCAGTAATAGCAAGATCAATGTGTCGCACCAAGCTTGTTGTGAACCTCAATTATTCATATGAGTCATGCCAAGAGCAGGGATAAAAGCATGCATCCTGATAAAGCTCTCTCTTCTTCCACTCCAATTAGCCACAAGACAAGATACACAGCTGCAGAATGTAGAGCCCTGGGTCATATATAATTAGTATAAGTGAATACCATATGTTATTTACAATTCACTGATAACATAATTGTAAAGAGCAATGAGAGCACTCGTCAGTCTACTCAAGACCTTTCTGCTGAGATATCTTTTATTCCTCAGTTTAATTGGAGACTTGTGGAGAGCGGAATTACAAATGAACAGTTTCAGTGTTGTTCCCTGAGCCGCAGCTACATCAACGGTGCTCAAAAACGCTGTGACGCAACAAGGACATTGCAGTTGTACTCAACAAGTCCTCCAAAACACGTCACCGGTCTGATGAAGTTCGATGTTTTGTTGACCCATCCATCAACCCCCCACCTCCTGCCTACGTGGACTTTGTCACTTTATAATAGCGTCCCCTGATTTCCTCCTTTCCTCTCATCGTAATTACAATGAGTGCTAGAGGGCTTTGTCATTTCAACATGAACGTATGTTGTTTTGGGGCACTTGAAACCAATTATTCAGATGTTTTTCCTAGAAGATGGTCTCTGTGCACCTTGTCAGTCATCTCACAGAACAAATAGGCTTTCATTTTAATAACTTGCTGTCTATAATGGTTGCATATTATTAGATGTAATTATGCCAAAATACACAAGTACTAAAGGGTGGACTTGTCAACAAGTGCTTCAACAATAGGTTTAGATAGAAGGGGATGGTATTGCCTTCAGGGATTCTTCATCTGGCTCCAAATAAGATATATGAGTTGAAAAAAGTAGCATCACACTGCAAGCAAGAATAAGCAGAATACCAAGTAGTATTTCCTTGTAATGTATGTGACAATGTGCCACAAGCTTCAGTTGCAAATGCTTGGCAGCTAACTAAATACACAAATGTTATAATATTGTCCATAAAATATCTGACCAACAGAAAGCAGCGATGAACTAAAATGAATGATGTCATCCCTGCCAATGTCTTGTGTGGCAGTATAGCACAAGATAGAACATGATGGTTAAATGTTTTTATAATCATAATGTGCTGTTTCCAAAACTTTTTGGCTTGTGGCCTTTGCTGAGGTGTGAACACTTAAACCAGATAGTGATGTTTTCTTCTCAGACTGTTTCCGTCCTGACGAAGAAAAACTCTCCAGTATTTCATGAGAAAAAAATAAAAAAAAGTTCGAGAAAAGCCAGAGAAAAGGTGTAGCAGTGACAGCAATGTTTTGTCTTCTTCTTTTCTATCTTTTTATCATCTCGCAGCCCCATCAGATTTATCTTTGAGTTGAAAATACATTACAATACCCAGAAACAACATGAACATTAATAAAAAATAGAAAAAAAGTGTGTTTATTCCTCAAGTACTGCTGTCATTGTTTTATTGTATTAAAAACTATGGTTTGCATGTTTTATTTATGATTGTACTGGTTTAGTTGGTTGCGTTGTTTTTTCCTTTTCATGTCCCAAACAGAACAAGTCTTCCTTTTGTTTAATGTCCCGCTCATTCCAAGAAAAGGCATTTCTATAAACACAGGATGGATTGTTTACAAAATCTCATGTCCCTCTTCTGCCCTATGCTCATAATTGAATGCAATTAAGGAAATGATATTGAACTATTGTTGACTTCAGTGTGGGAGTGTAGCCTTGTTTTACATCAGAGGACAGTACTGAAAAAAACAATTAAGTTTATTTTTGCTTTAACATACGACAGTAGTCTGGGGCTGACTCACTTGGGTACTTTTGCAATGTGCATACACTTACCATCTGTGATGAGAAATTAGCAAAACGCAAGCCGCAGCTTGCAACATGAGATAATTTCCTGTAGGACACTCAATTTATCTGCAATTTGTGAGTGATAATAATTAGTAAAACAGGATGTTGGAGTCTGAAGAATGTAGATTGTCTCAGGTAAGGGATAAGAGATGTATGCCCATAAATGGCCTTCACCTGCCTTCAGATGATTGTCTTTACAGTTTATCCAATCCACACTCAAACACTTTGGTGTTCTAGTTTAATAAGTTAAGTAATACTAAGCGTTTAATAGCTCCAAGAAATATTTGTTTTACTGATGTCTGATACAGAGTAAATAAAGTAGCCAATGTCTTTCAAATAAATGGACAAAAACATGAGAACAAAAACAACAAGAACCAAAAACTGGAACCTATTAATGTTGGTTAAAAACAAAGACAACTAAATATAAACTACCAAATACTTGCTTTCAATTCTCAAAGGCTTTAGGATGCTGTATTTACTTTATAAAGCACTATGTTACTGCCAAATCAGCTTTCATCATAAGTGGTCTTCCCCTCTCTGGACATCATTTTTAAACATCTTATTCATGTCAGGAGGACAGGATTATATAACACATTTTTCTGCAGTGCACACATTTGGGGTTTATGAACATACAGGTTCAGTTGTCTGATTAAAAGTAATAATGTAGACATTGGTTATGGGTAAAAGAGTCTATAGCAAAATAAAGTTATTGAGAAAATAAGTGTGCCACATTCTGCATAATGAGTGTGTTTGACTTTCTTTCCACTGATATCAAGTTAGATCAAATATTTAAGAGTTCAAATAATTGATTTCATAAATACAATCAAATAAGATTTCTCATGGATCATTCTTGACCTTGGAAATGGTAGTCTGAGAAACAGAGCTCCACTGAATGTCCGCAGCTTTCAACCAGTTTCTGCAGTTGTCATGGAGATTGTTTTCTTAAAATAAAAAATTGGTAGATGTTATGAAAAGTAATTAAATTGCAATAGGTTAAATCATAAAAGCTACTTTGTTGTATGTCAGCAGATCCATTGCCTTAACTCCGCTCATGAAGACCATGTGATATGTTTAAAAACTTCAGGAAAAGCCAAGTTGGGATAGTTTTGTCCAGATTTGTCACATTTGTCATGAAAACAAGGATTTCTACATTTAAACAACTGCAGTGAATGGATGCTTCATATTTTTGGGCCGCTCAGACTTCACTGTAGATAATCTCAAAAATAGATATGTTCTGTAGTGTTCATAGAAATAAACTGTATCTGACGCAGAGTTCTTGTCCTTGTTAGTTCCAGCACTGCAGCATGAATGACTCATCATAACAATGACTAACATGACCTGTGAGCCCACTTCAAGTGACAGTCAACTCACGGAAAATAGAATTTGCTCTCACATTGTTGCATTATGGAAAAAAGGCAACACAGACCACCCACGACTTCAAGTACTCAACACAGGTTTTTGATAGGTTTAAGGAATAGTCCAGCCACCCCCATTCAACACTCGTGCACCTTGAATGCCCATGTGCATAAAAGAGAGTCTGACCATTTCATTTTGGTTTTTGTAATCAATAAGCCATAGTTGGTAAAAATGAAATAATGTCCCTAATTTATTTCAGTTAATATCAGTTGATAGGTATTGTCGTTCCTGCACTGCAAAGTTGCAAAGAATGACCTGTGGCTAAGGTCTGGTTAAGTTTAGCCACAAAAACCACTTGGTTTGCATTAAAATGATCCCTTGAAACATGGTGTGGGTTACTACTTCCTTAAAGTTAGGCAACCTTCATCGTCATGGCAACAGTAAACACAACAATCATAGCTGTACATAGCTGTCTCCTGCAGCTAAGTCCACTAAGCACATTTTTTGTAGGTTAGGATCTAACCAGCCGCCCAACGTGCCATCTCCGAATATGGAAATTTATCACCTTATATAGACATCATCTGAACTGCGCCACATCTGCAAGTCATAATCACTACTGTCACTCTATGGCATCTGTCACTCAAAGGTCACTATAGGTCATTTCTGGTGACTGACATTATGACATATTGTGGTGTTTTTCTTGGGAAGACAGGCTCATTGGAAAGATTGTGTCATGCTTTGAGTAGGAAAACATAAAATAGTTTTTGATGAGGGGGTTTCCTGCAATGACAAACAGTAAAACAGTAAACATTTTAATATTTTGAAAGAACAAATAAGGCATAGAACAGTTCAACTGTTTTGATGTCTCTCCCTCCTGAAATATTAGCTCACCAGTGGCCAATTTAGTGTTTTCTAAATTTAAGTTTATTGCATACATTTGCAATTTAATCATTACCTTAGTCATCATTGTTCTCTTTACCTATGTAGCACCTTACAAAACAGTGACAGAGTGCTTTACAAACAATAGAAAAATGAGTGAAGCAGTAAAAGCAAAAAAAGGTGAGAATTGTAAAAGCCAAAACTAAATGACAAAAGTAAGGTAAGAAAAAAACTATAAAAGTCTATATAACTGAAGTCAAAGATAGCAGATTAAGCTAGACTGAGCTCATCATGCAAGTTGTTTGAAAGTTGACAAGCCCTAATGGCAAAGACCAGATCATTTGTCTTTAATCTACAGCCAGAAAAACAGCTAATAAAAAACTGCCGGAGGACCAGAGACGGCTCATCTGGAGTTTAACCAGCTGCCTCATCACATTACACTTCTGTTTAAAAGGAAGTGCTCTCTCTGCAGAGCTCTGGCTGCAGGGCATCAGCGTATTAAGCGTCTGCTTGGTGCCACTCAGCCAGCAGAGGGCCTAAAACATATTATAAAATGTGAACTCTGAGTAGCTGTGAGTAGCTAAAACTTTGTCATTATCTAACTGTTAAAAACATATACTATCATATTATCAGGGATTTTTTTTTTTAACAGTATGTTTATATTTTCCTGATAAGTGACCTCTTGTGGTTTTGCAAATAATGTATGTCCTCTCTCAGTTTGAAAGGTGAAAGTAACATCATTTGTTAAAAAAAATCAGAAAAAAACACTAGTATATAAAGCACGAGTATAAAACATGCATGATTTTTTTTGGCCACTTGGGGGCAATAGAAAGAAGCTGTAAACACAACACTGACAAATTATATTTTGAGTTAATGTGGTGAACACATTAGCAAACAGTTGCTTATTTACACATCCAGCTAACATAAAGCAACATTAGCATTCATTCAGTGTTTCAGACGGCCTGATGACAATCCAACTCTCCTTTAAGCTCTGTTTTGATCTCCACCTACTCCTGGAGGATTCTTATATTGGGCTCTTTAGCTGTTAAATGCTTCCCAAGTTCACCACTATTATGTGTCTACTGTGTGGTGCTGGGTAGATTGTGTACATTGGGTTTATCAGCATTTTCTCTGAAAACAGGTGACTGCCACCTCTGGAAACTATGCTGATGGGAGCAGTGAGAATTAATCACATCAATAAAGTTGCAGCCCATGAAACCAAAATAAGGTGCTAAAAAATGCTACAACACTCCATAGAGCGCTGCAGAGATTGGCGATTCTCCATTTTTACATCACACATAGTCATTTATTCCATTGTTAACATGAAAGTATTGCTTTTAGCAGCTTTAGGAATGGGTCATTCTGAAAGGCACCAACAAAGGGCTTGTCAGCATCATTAGCCACGTTTCCTTCCAAACATAACACAAATTTTAAGAGAATATCTGGTAAAAGAAAATGCAAATGAATGCAAGTTTTGATCCACTACTGTCATGCTAATACTAGGAATTGGGAGCAATGAGATAAAGTTGTTGGTGCTAATTGTCCAGTCTGGTACCATTATACCATTGCAGAAGATCAGAGCACCAGACAAACCTCAAATATGACATTCATGTTTGTTTTATGTATCAATTCAATTTAAGGAACATTACTGTCTCCTCATCAGTCTGTTCAGATAAGAAGATTTCCACCATTTTATGTCTCTTCAGTAGAGCAGAAGCTTGAGTGACTTCTGTTTCCATAACACTTTGTCGCATTTTCTTTTTATCGATACACCAATAACACATTCCTCCTCATCCCATTCTGACGACATCGACAGATTTGTTCTTGGCAGCGGAGCATGGCATGTTCATCTAATCTCAGTTTCATACAAAAGACAATGAGTCTATTCATGCCTTTTTTCTGTTACAAGTAATTGTTATGATAAGATTTACAGTAAGCTTCATTGTGTTTGTCACAATCTGTTTCCTGCCTCTGATAAGTGCTGATATTGTGACAACCTTAATCTGACAGCTACAGTAAGTATGATACATTTGAATGTGCTCCATGTAGGTTTGCTTGAATGTTGTAGGTATTTGCCTTTTTTTAGGGATTGTAAATGGTTCTGCATGGGAACTTCATCAAAATGCTAAAATTTAATGTATTTTTTCATGTTATGTTATTTTCTGAATAACTGAGTTTTCATTTATCCCAGGTTTATGTGAGAAATGTATCACCTATCCCAAAGTTGTTGTTGTATATCTTACTATATTGATTCCATTCTCACACAGTATAAACATATTTGCAGCATGATTCTAAATGTCTGAAAAATAGCATTACAAAACATGTAGATTGTAAACTGTAGACTCTCTTTCAGATCCCCTCCAGACATGTATTAAGACATAAAAATATTCTGCTTAGAATGACAATGTCTGTGTGACATGTTTTTTCCACAAAAAAAGTATAATCACCATATAATAATGACATTTACTCTTTCTCCCTCATTAAAAATTCCAGAATCTATAAATATGCAAATATGTTTAATTTCAGACACAAGATGTTTCCTACTTCACTGTAAAGTCCATTCTCAGTGTTTGTGCACTGGAGGCTTCAAGCTTCCACATCACACTTGTGTAACTTGCATATACGACCACGATTGGTTTCCAAATTAGTTGTGATGTTACAACTAGTTTGTTACAACACGTGTGGTAGATCATGCTCGTGGGGCCACTCCTAAAAATTGGATTTCAGTGAGCACAGAGAAACTTTCCACTTTCAGCAGATGAATGTGAAAACTGACTTCTAGTGTCAAACTCTGCACATACATTATTTTGCACAGTGAAGCTGTAGGAACAAGACATTTTTGAGTGGGGGGAGACTTTAAGCATTTACAGTTTTTCATGAATCTCCATCTTTTCAGTAAATCATTTTAATAACCACCTGCTACACTGCCTATTTTATCTATGTCTCTCTGGATGTGTTGTAAATTTAAGTAACACTAGAATATGTTTGATACTGGGATCTCTGAATAGCAGTGCAAGTAAAAGCCACAAAACTAAAGATTTAAAGGACAACCATGTTTTGGAATGACATCCTTTTAGGAACAAAGGCTGTCTTCATGGGTGCCTTCTGCTTCTCATCTCTACGCACTGCAGAAGAGTACTTTATGCACCAAATAAGGGATAATTTGCACCTTTTTCAAGCTTGCTACTTGAAAATCTTTTTTTTTTTTATCATTACAAAATGAATTTTCCTCTGTCTTAGAGCAAGATGATTTTCTTCATAAAAAAAATCCATCTGCTTGTGTCCTTTTAAGGGTGAAAACCTGGAGGAAGTGAAAGAATTATGAACTGGATGGCTCTAAAATAGTGATGAGGGTGAGCCTGGAATGGAAAATATGAACAGGGCTGCAACTCAGAGGCTCTTGAAAGACAAATACACTTTGGCTGTGAAGTGTAGGTGTGGTGAGTGAAGATGAGAACGTTTTGTCTTCTCAAAGTACTTTGTATGGTGGACAGGAAGGATAAGGTGGAGCTAAGACAAACTGAGAGACACTGACACAGAGTGAAGTGATCGTCATACTAAAAATCTGTGCAAGAAGTAAAAACCCTTTTTTAACCTGCTTGTTTTATCATACAGTGCGTATGTGTTGTGAAATGCATTAGGAGTTTCACTATGTGAGCTTATAGTGAGCTTGGGTAGTGAAAAGCTATACAATAGTTTAAATAGTCCTTCTATGACTATTTAAACTTTATAGCACTTAAGCATTTGCAAAAAAAATGAAGACAAAGACAAACAAAAAAAACAAAAACATGTGCCAGTACACTGTGTGGTCCACACAGTCCCCTCTCCAATAACCCTCTCTAATTCAACTTTGAAACAAAATGTCCTGATATTCTCCAATCTGCCAGTTTCTAGGACTTTGCGCAACATCTACCCCCAGAGCTTTAACTACATCCCAAAGTGCTCATAGAGTGGTAATGGAGTGTCATGTGAAACAAGATACAGCGAGCCAACCCAACCTCTAAAACAAACTCACAGCAACTGTTGAAAGGAAATGGGAGTTGGTGGTGGTATTAAACGGAATTAGCAGCTTAAGTGGTGTGCCGACACTGGGGATGGCCTGTGGAAACTTTCTGCATGTGTTGAAAAGAAAGTTCCCGTGCCCTTGATTTGGACCTGGACCACACTGGAACCTCTGATTGGAAATCCACTGAACTTCTGTTTTAGAGGCCTGTTTTGTTTTACAGCAATGACAGTGGAAACATATTAGTGATAGTGAGCATGTCTGTAAAAATGTCTAAATTCTGTGATGCATTAGAGGGATGTCTGTAGATTCCTTTGTTACTTTTGCATTCCTTTCTGATGTATTATACGTGTTTTCCTTTAAAGAGAACATTATTTCCAGGTCTATATTTTTTATTCTGGGCCTTTACTGGAATATCTTTGCATGATTTATGGTTCAAAAAGCTCCTTCTTTATCTTATACTGGCTCTTCATGCAGCCCTTCGGTTCAGCCTCTGTCTGAAACAGGCCGTTTTAGCACATTCTGATGCCAAGCTACTTAAATGCCTCAATGTTTTGGGGGCATAAAGTAACTCCTTCCAAAAGTAGGAAACTACAAAAACTAAGCATTTAGGTGAACTGAATGAATTGCTCCTCTTACTAAACTACATAATTTTAAATATTTGTTATTTAATAAATTTTATTACTAAAAAACCTGATTTTATCAAACTTCTGATCAACTTCTTATGCATACACAGCCATGGCATATTGCCAGAGTGGATGGGTCTGAATGCACATAAGGAAGAAAGTATAGCTCTATGTTTGTAATATAACTGTAATTGTTAGGATATTGTTTGAACTTTGTTTTATTGAAAATGTATTTTTACCACTAGCCTAATTATCCAACTGTCAATAATGAACAAGGTTTACTTTCCAACACCTGATGAAGGGCTACCTTATTCTACAGATATCCATTTAAATTGAGCAATGCCATAAAAAAACAAAAAAAACCAACATAAAACATAAAAACTGACATGCAGAGTAGTAAAACAGAGTTTGTTTGACTCTTCCTTTAGTTTCCAAGACAGTGTTGTACTGATTCATATTATAAGTACATAAACCATGTCCTGTGTTGTATAATAGTCAATCATCATAGATCAAAAGTATTTCAAATCCTCATGTGTTCTTTTATTTGTGGGAAAGTAGGTCAATTTTCCAGCTAATGAGTTGGAATCGAGTTGTACGGATGTGGGAAATTAATTTGTGCCACAGCTGTAATGCGCACCAAAATGATCTGTATATCTGAGTCTGCCAGAAGAGGGGGAGAAGCTATTCTGACAGAGTGTTGATACTGCCATTTTTATGGTCATCTTTCTTGCTCAGGAATTCCCACTTCACAAGACATGAAGTGACTTCCTGTGGGAGAGGAATTGCATAACAGGCAGTTACTGTTTCCAGACCATCCTGACCTGTTCTCAGCTGTGCAGTCTTTGTCTGCACTCACTGACCAACTTTTAACATCATTGCTTTACCCTTTAAACCATGAATCTATAATCCACAGCTCCATAATTAATGAGTCACCAGTTAAAAATGTGGTTGACATAGTTGATCGCTTGTCACATTTCTCATTTCACAGTTCTAATTTTTCCTCATTTGCAAAGAGGGATAGCGATATCCAGTGCACAGTTTGAAGGGCAGAGGCTTAATCTCTTGTGATTTCCCAAATTCTCAAGGCTCCAGGCGTCCAATTACAACACATTGAACATAAATACATCGGCCATGTGGTGTTCTATATGCTACGTAATGAATTAATAAAAATCAATTGAGAACTAAATATATTGTGGATTAATGTTTATCAAACACAATCAAAATTCAATTATGGGACAAGTGTCTGTCATTGTATTTACTGTACCCATCTATCCATCCACTGATCTGCCAATCTGTCAATCTACAATGACTGTCATAGGGCTTCATTTTGGATGTTTGGATTCCCTTCAGCTGTTAATATGACATAATCAAGTGTTACCATTTTCTCATTTCGAGAAAATAGTGACTGGATGAAAAGTAGTTAAACTAAAAACTGTCTCCTGAGTAATGAGTTTGACACTGGTTGTGCAATATACTGTATAAATATCATCTTTAATAATATAAATTTCGACTTTTTAAAATTTTCTTTTGTGTACCTGAAAAAGCCTTAATTCCCTAGCTTTGGGCTGGCCTGCACGCTCTGTGACCTTCCCAGATGTCTGCACTTGGCTCATCTCAGTTCTCGTGTAGCAGTGAACTCTCAGTGCCCCGAGTGTGAGATTTATGACACATGTCAAAGCTGCATCACGAGGAGTTCCAATATTTCGTACAGCTGTTATTGTTTTGTTGAGCCATCACAACTAATTTCACATGGCCGTCTCAAATAATGAATTGATTCTTTTCGTCAAGAAATGTTGCAGCACATTGTGGTGACACAATTTAAATTACATTTTAAATGGCAGTATTTTAATCATAATTGATGTTGCATAGAGAAATGTTTTAACAAATAATAGCAAGTGCCATACAAGAATTTGAAGTGAATCAATTGTGCGGAATAAACATTAATATTCAGTACTAAAAGTGCCTGCAAAATACTGATAAGTTATTTACATGCTGAAAAGGAACTGGCTTGAGTACAGACACTGCAATTGGAATAATAACTATGAAGACAATTTTGTTCAGATGAGGAAATGAAACACCCATATAATGACTTCATTTAACATGTATAATCTTGCGGCCCCCATTTGATGGCTAACTGCCTACTAATAGAGAGGGTTGAATCATTATTGGATAAGTGTGGTGTTGTTGGGGCTGTCTTTTTGGATCGTTGGAAAGCCTTTGACACTGTAAATCATGCTGTCCTCATCTCTACATTATCAACTTTCAGTTTCTCCCCCGATGCCCTTAAGTGTATAGAGTTCTACCTTTCTGACCGATCTCAAATTGTCAGATTCGATAACCATCGTCTACTGCTCTTAGCTTCTCCACTGGCACCCCACAAGGATCCATATGGGGCCCACTTCTATTTAGCTTATATGTTAATGATCTGCCATGTATACACCCCAAGAAAGAGACTCAAATGTATGCTGATGACACTGTAATTTATGTACACAGCATTTGCCTCCATCTTAACCAACGCAATGGCCCATGTTTCCGAATGGTTAAACCACTGTTTACTGTCTACAATTAAATGTGTCAAAAACTACTTGCATGTATTTCACAAAGAAAACTAGCAATATTGTTGAGCCATACATATTTGTACTTGGACAAAGATTAGAGGTTGTTAAAGAATTCAGATATCATGGGACCATGATAGACTGAAATCACCCCTTCAAAGCGCAGGCTAAAGTGGTTTGCAACAGGGTCAAGTACAACCTAGCAAATTTCAGATTCATAAGGAATTGCATGTCAACCGAGGCTGCTAGAATGTACATGAAAGCTATGATCATATGGGACCTAACCTACTGCTTAACAAGCTGATCACAGGCAAGTAGTTCAACCTTGAGGCCATTAGTATATAAACAAACCATGAAAATCCATGATAAGAAACCTAATAGTTTTCACCACTGTAACATACTGGAAAAATATAACCTTCTGAGCCGGGAAAACTTGATCAAGCGTGCAAATATATATCTCATCTTTAAAATTGTCCATGGCATGACTCCTCACCCACTCAGTTGCTTTGTTAGGCAATGAGTAAATACAAATCAGATTACAAGAGGAGTCACAAAAGGAAACTGCATTATCCCACTAAGAAAATCTGCTTTTAGTAAATCTGCCTTTTCAGTTAGAGCAGCACATGAATATAATGTTATACCAGCCCACATCAAGGAACTCACCACTTACAGGTCCTTTTCTAGACAGCTAAGAACATGGCTTACAAGCCACTAAATCTGTCAGCACTAGTTTGGATGTCCTCATCATTTGGCAAATGTCTATCAACACACAACTTGTATGTTGCTAAACTGCACTGTTGCTTGACTTACCTTAGTGTTACTGTTGTCCTGTTGCTCATATCTGTCTTTGCTCAGATCTGTTTTTGCTTATGTCTGTTTTTGTGAAGCTGTAATGAAATTTCAGTTGTTCTGTAATTGTTTAAGCTGTTCTGCAATTGTTTGTTTTTGCTTTGTTGAACCATAACTTGCTCTGCTTTTATTGCTGCCCATGTCTGTGTTCTTCTTATGTCTGTCTGTGTTCTGCTCTTACTGTAATTGACATGCCTTACATCATAATTAATGTTTTAAACTTGTTACTTGATTTTAGATTGACTTTAGGCTTCCAACTTCCCACCCAGCCCGGGACTACGAATGACAACTAGCCTTCTGGCTAATTCTGGCATATTTATGTTATAGTAGCCAGCGGGTACAGTAAAATTCACTCCCTGACATATGGGTTTTAGCCTTCTTGCTAGCGTGCCCACCTCCCATGTCTGAGTTCGTGAGTTCGAGTCCAGTGCGTGACTGTATTTGTCTACACAATGCATGTTACATTGGTGCCATGACCTTGACTCGGAGTGATGTTTAGTGGGGTGAGTGTAGCGGTAGCCAGCGGGTAGGTACAGTGCTGTTCAGTAAGTAAAACTCACTCACCGATACCTTATGAGATGTGCTGGCAGCACACCCTAATGCCCATGGGTTTTAGCCTCCTTGCTAGCATGCCCGCCTCCCGTGCCCAAGGTCGTGCGTTCAAGCCCAATGCAAGACTGTGCTTGTTTACACAACGCAGGTTACATTTACCATAATGTTTATTAAAATGCACTGACCCTGAGAAGTAAACTGAATAAATAAAATAAATCTTCCATTTGCACTTGTATAAAGGCTAAATTGGCTCTGATTTCATTATGTTTTCAGGACACAAGTTGTCAAAAATAGAAAGCAACTTTCCTAAAGGAAGAGTGTTCCATAGATTTAGGAAACATCTCAGAGGAAACCATGTCTCTCACGTTAAAAATATCTCTGTGCTCTGCTGTCCGTGTCTGCTATTCAGTACTTCCTCAGACAAATGCTGGACGCCAACAGGTGCATCCACTCTCACTCAAAACACAGATGTTAGTGGGAATATTTTGGAACAGAAAATTGAGGTCCTAAAATATAACTTTCACTCCAGAAGGGAAACATGACTGAAAACATAGACAGGCAGATACTGTGGCCATAGTGGGCTGGTTTAATTCAGGAAAAATGTTTCCACTGCTCTGCTGTGCATGGTGGAACCTCAGAGCAAAATCATCCTCTGAATAAGTTTCTGAATTTTTTAATACTTAAGAGCATATATATTGGATCTTCCCTGAGGCCTGAGTTAGTCTGCATCATATCAGGCTGCTACAGGATGAAATTGTAACCCTTTAATATATTAAGCAGTTTTGTCGGCTGTAATCGTACCATGTCTAAAATTCACTTTGTGGTCTGTGTGAACACACAGTGATAGCAACTACTCAATGCAACATGCAAGCCAGCCAGGAACTAGCGTTAGTAAGTCACAATAGCTCTCAGAGTTGGCTAGCTTAACTGTCACAAGCTAGCTTGGACTAAGGTATATGTTTTGGAGGGGGGTTGGAAGGTGAACTATACACAAAGGACTTGTACTAGAACTAAAAAGCTAGAAATCCTACTTGGTCAACTTGATATGATTTAATGTAAAATTCAGAGAACACATTAAGGGAAGGACATTCAATCAAAATGATGTAGAGAAACAAAACATTTAAAAAAAAACTGTATTTGAGTAAATTTGATATGGTGAAAACATTAAATTATTTCGTGTCATCAAAGTATAATGCCCCCAAAACCTTAAAATGAAACTGTATTCATGTATTTGTGGCATTATTGTGACAACAGTCCTTCCTAATTCTAACTTACCCATAAACATTTAAATATTCTGCTCCTTAAACACAGGGCAGAAGGCGCTGTGATGCTTGTATTATGGATGAGCTGTCCCCAACCAGCCAAAGGGGAAAACAAGACAAAACAACAGAAATGAAAGTGTGGAAGTGGAAGTTCTTCCTGTTCTTCTTTTGTCCCTTCCTTGAGTGAGAGAGTGTTTGAGAGAGAGGCTCTGGGTGTGTCTGTTTATTAAAGGTTTTAAAGGGGGGTTGAAGACCCACATTCTGTCCTTTTTGAGAACACAGGAAACTAAGAGAAAAAGAAGGAAATGGTCATACATTTTTGTGGGGATGCAAGCAAGACAGTGTCAGCTCAGACTAAGATTCAGCATGTTTTTCACTTTGAAGGTGGGTTAAAAAAATGGCATTGTTAATGTTGCAGACAACATCAGTCAGGAAACTGAAGAAAGAGAAGGAGTCAATAGAGGAAGGAAGTCTTAATGGTGCCCACTGTCTGCTGACTGGATCGCAAGGCCAAGAGATACTCTGTCAAACAGGGTGGAGAACAGCCTTCCAGGATTTTTTTTGTAATTACATTGGGTAATCAAATTTGTCCAATGATTGACCATATCCCTGATATGGTATCTCATCACTCCGCCAATTAAACAGTATGACTATATTACAAAACAATCTTATACTTGAGGTCCTAAACCCATTTTAGTCAAATTAAACATTTAGATAAGTAGTATTTAGAGAGGTTATTGTGTTATTGTGTATCACCCCTATTTTCTAACTTGAAGACATTATTGCCACATAATGAAAGAAAGAATCAGTCAAGTGAACAACATAACTTTCTTATGATACAAATTAAATTGGTACACACAACAAAAAGTTTACGGGTAATGTGCCTTCCTCTGCCTTGTATTCAACATTTTGAGGAAATACTCTTATTCTCTTTTCATGAAAAAGACTGGAAACAGAGAGAAACAGCTAGTCTGGTTCTGTCCAAAGGTGGCAGAATCTGCTCACCAGCATCTCTAAAGCTCACTAGTTAACAAGAACAATTTTATGACCAGGAACTTCCTGACACATAACCCACCATAAATCAACAACATATGTTTTTTTGCACTTTGGTTTTTGTACAGATTCAACAAATAAGAATAATAACAAAATTTTAATGTGTTAACTTTGGAGGTGGTAGGTGGATTTTATTACCTTGGACAGAGCGCCTAGTTGTTTCCCACTTTGTGCTGTGCAAAGCTAAACAGCTGCAGCTGCTCATATTATTTGCACAAACATGAGAGTGGCATCAATCTTCTCATCTAACTCTCAGCAGGAAGCAAATAAGCGTATTTCCCAAAAACTATTTCTTTAAGCTCAACACAGATATCTGGAACTGCACAATCAATTGACCAAATATTTCAAGACATTCATGTGTGATATTCATTTAAAGCTTGAAAATTTGTAAAATTGCTTACAGTACATACAAAAACTTCTGCTGTGAATGTCTGAGATATAGCTTAGTCCCACGCCACTGCACAGTAAAAAAACGGGATTTGATCTTTCATCAAACAATTTGCCCTTCAACTCCCTCTCTACAGTAAAGGGACAGCAAGTCCTGTCTGCAAAACCAAGCTCCGTGGAATGAAATCCAGATGTTACCACAGAAGATTCTCACAGTAGAATATATATATATATATATATATATATATATATATATATATCTTACAGGGATATACCATAATGGATATCTTTGTGGGTAAAACATGACAACATACTTGTGCTATGAAGAAGAGGATGGATTTTTTTTTTTTTTTTTTTTGGAGAAAGATATTCCTGCCTTTCATCAACTCATTTTAAGTGTAGTGAAAATAGGGAAATGGTCTCATGCTATGTTATTGTAGAACAGTGATAGTCCAGTTGCACAATATCATAACAAACAGTACTACAAATGCTGAGTGTCAAATTCTAGATGTGTAATTCTTCTCAACCATTTTCTAAAAATGGAATTCAGATAAACAGTATGCAAGTAAATGTCAGCACCTGAAAACTCGACAGCCGAAAGCACAGCTCATGGGCTTGGCCTCAGAGCAAAGTTACCAGGACAACTGATGACCTGCTCGCATATGTTGGTTGAACCTTTGTCATGCCTCTTCCTGTGAGGCCTTTGGGTTGGGGAGGGTGGAGGAACATATTACACGCTGCATGCTCTGAGTGGCCTGCACAATATTAAGAACAAAAGGGTACTTCACAGAATTCAAGAAGGGTTATGAATTGTTTTCAAGAGAGGATATATGCATATTCCACAATGATTATGAACATTCAAAGCTTGTTTTTACATGTTTACATTTTCATATGTGGACAAAAAAGACTAGACTCTCACAATGAAGGATTTATAAATCATTGTGAGAAATTCTGATAAATGTACACAACCATACAGACACAAAAAAATCCTAATAGCTCATTGAGAATCTGTGATTCTGACATTCACTGAAGGGATTCATTTATTTGTAAGTCCTGCTCATAGACTATAAAAACAATATGGATGTAGTCACCGTGATGTCACCCATTGGTTTGATGCAATTTGACCATCGCCATCTTGGATTTGACCATTGCCATCTTGGATTTTTGGAGCAAGAAGTGACCATATTTGGACGAGAAGATGGAACTGAGCCTGGGGTTAGCTGCTAGCTTGGTTAGCACTATGAATTTACAGTCTATGGTTAACTGTAATAATGCTAATGCTAATTTTTGCTAGAGAAAAACAGACCTAAAACCATTAAAACAAAATGCACTTACCAGAAAAACTGAACATCTGACGCTTAGAGGGTCTTTTAGTACAACCAAGCACTGAACAAGACTTTTTAGGCAACCAAAATGTTACACTTAACTTTCATGAACTTAAAACACACTATGAAATAGCAGCAGCTACGCCTATACTCTGTGAATCTAGGGTTACGCCATGGTAACATTACATAATCAATGTTGTCTCCTTGGTAGCAACTTGTCAATCACAAGGTTGTCACACCCTAAAGCATACGCTGCTTTATTGTCTATTGTACTTTAAATGGGACAATCATTTGCAAAATGAATCATGCTGTATTGAAGAAGACTTAAAACTAGCGACTGAGACAATAAACTCATTAGGAAACAGTTTACTGAGGTAATAAATCAAGTGAGAAAGAGGATAATTTTCTCATAGGCTTCCATACAATCTGACTTATTTTTGCAACCAGTGGAGTCGCCCCTTGCTGGCCATTAGAAAGAATGCTGGTTTAAGGCACTTCTGCATTGGCTTCACTTTTCAGACCGAGAGCTACTCACTTGGTCCTGCTTTGAGAGTTGCTAATGAGTATTGTTTCACTGATGTCATTCCATTGTAAACTTGGGCATTAGTGTCATATTTACATTTTGGATTTTTGAAGTGAAATAAGTGCAATAGCAAAAATATTTCTTAACAAAGTCAAAACAAATAAAATGTTTTGGGACATCATCAAACACTTTTGATGGAGAGCTCCTGCTTCTTTTTCCAAATTATTGTGTGATTGCTGCACCTGCAGCAAATACATTTCTCCTAACAAAATGTGAATTTGTGTTCTATGTTTAAGGGATTCCTGCTGGCTCTGTGGTTAAGCCCTGTTCATGTTCAGCTTCCTTATTAGAAGGTTGAGAGTTCAATAATAGTTCAGGGCAATGCTCCTGGCAACACTGGTCTCACTCACACTTTAAGCAGTAGCACTTACAATTTTTGCTGTTTCTACCTCAAAGCAACAACAGAGCCCTTCAATTGACTCCAATTTTTATTTTTGCTCTTAAGCAAAAAGCACAAATGTGAAGATGTTAACCTGTGACTTCTCAGTCATGTTTAACTTGATCTACACAAACTAAACATGTACATAAAATTCTTCTGACACTAAAGCTGACACATTTCAGCAATACAACCTATGGTTTGTGAGTTTTTGTGTATTCTTTAAGATGTTCCTCAGCAAGGCTCTCTGTGAATTTTCAACAGTTCTGCCCGATGGTAGAAGTGTTCACAGGTCCAACACACACAAAAAAAACACACCATACTGACCACAAACAGTGCTGAAAGCCTCATTTACTGTGCAAGTCTACACATGAAAACTTGTTCATACTAATACTAACATGAAGTCATGATAGCTCAGGCTTAACACTGCTGTGTCTCAAAGACTAGCTCACAGGGTCAATCCAACCTGCAGGCAACTTTAATCTTTGAATTTGATCAATATGCTTATTTTTCCACTTTATTTTAACTTAAATTCATACTTCACATCACATGGAAAATTATGGCATGTTCTGTGAAATGGATTTTAAAAGGTATTAAAATAGATCTTCTTTTAGAATACATTTGTAGGAAATTGTGAGACAAAAAACTATTGCTTTCCTTGTTTTAACAAGTATGAATCATATATTTGACTTCATTACAAATATTTCTAATTTCATACATTTTGATCATTTTGTGAGTCAAAAATTGTGTAGTAATTAGCACAGTGATATATAAAAATTAATTATATATATATATATATATATATATATATATATATATATATTTGACCATTGGCAACACAGCGAAGACTGTGCTCCATGTCACCAGTTAGTGACCCAGGGTTATATATATGGGTTGAAGTATTGTCTGCAAGTAGTACCGCAGCTGGGCTTCCAATGTTGAGTCACAAATGATGAACACATCTTGGGTTTAGAAGATATGATTTTTAGATCAGTCACGGTTAATATGCTTTTAGTGCACCATCATGCTAAACTACTCCAGCTCCCTTTCATATTATAAAAATGTCAGACATGCAAGCCTGTGTTATTGTGAAATTTAAAGTCTACATATGAAAAGCTAATCATACTGATTATTTTATCCAAGTCATGGTAGCTCAGGCTTAGCACTGCTGTCTAAGAAACAGCAGGTCATGGTATGTATGCTGTATACTTTGTGCTGGAAAAAACATTCAAATGCAATTAAAAGTCTGATCTTGCTTGCTGCTTGCTTTGTCACACATTAGCGCAAACAGTAATGCTATGCTATCTTAAAAACAGTGGGTCAGAGGTTCGATCCCACCTGCAGGAAATGTTAGGCTTTGTGGAATTCCAATGCTATTCAGCTTTCAGCAATCATGCGCAAGTTCTTGCAATTTCTAGTCCGCAACTTCTTATTCCACATTCCATACATTTTTTGGACCTTTTCAACTGCTGCATACTTTGTGCTAGAAAAAAAAAAAAAACATTCAAATGTCAAACTGTGCAGCTCATTCAACAGATGTGTGCTATTACTTTTCTGTTATCTAGCATATTCCAGCAATTTTATTTTCATTTTTAAACATCAAAATTTACACCGATCAGCCACAACATTAAAACCACTGACAGGTGGAGTGAATAACATCTCGTTACAATGGCACCTGTCAAGTGGTGGGATATATTAGGCAGCAAGTGAACAGTCAGTTCTTGAAGTTGATGTGTTGGAGGCAGTAAAAATGGGCAAGAATAAGCATCTGAGCGATTTTAACAAGAGCCAAATTGTGATGGCTAGACGATGGTGACAGAGCATTTCCAAAACGGCAGGTCTTTTCAGGTGTTCCTGGTATGCAGTGGTCTAGCAAAAGGCTAGCCCGTCTGGTCTGATCCCACAGAAGAGCTACTATAGCACAAATGACACACATTCTGAGAAACTTAATGCTGGCTATGATAGACAGGTGTCAGAACACACAGTCCATTGCAACTTGCTGCGTATGGGGCTGCGTAGCCTCAGACCAGTCAGAGTGCCCATGCTGACCCCTGTCCACTGCCTTAAGTGCCTACAATGGGCACGTTAGCGTCAATGGGAGCAATGAAAGAAGGTGGCCTGGTCTGATGAACCACGTTTTCTTCTACATCATGTGGACAGCCGGGTGTGTGTGTGTGTTGTTTACCTGGGGGAGAGATGGCACCAACATGCACAATGGGAAGAAGGCAAGTCAGCTGAGGCAGTTTGATGCTCTGGGCAATGTTCTGCTGGGAGACCTTGGGGTCCTGGCATTCTGACACATACCACCTGCCTAAACATTCTTGCAGACCAAGTACACCCCTTCATGGCAACAGTATTCCCTGATGGCAGTGGCCTCTTTCAGCAGGATAATGCACCCTGCCACACTGTAAAAACTGTTCAGGAATTGTTTAAGGTGTTGCTTTGGCCTCCAGATTCTCCAGATCTCAATTCCAATCAAGCATTTGTGGGATGTGCCAGAAAGTAAGTAATCAGATTACACTGAGAACAAAAACAAACATGACTTTTGTATGATTATTTTTAAACCATGTACTTACTTTAAAAACTCCAGAAGAGTGTTTGAATGTTTGGATCAAAGGTCAAAATGTCTCCTTAAACCACTATGGAGAGGTCAGTGCTGCTACACTGTTAGACTTCACAACTGTTCCAGACCTCATCCAGACTATCAAAAACATTCTCCAAAACTATCCCAACCTTTACCAGACTATTCCAAACCTCAGTCATTTCATTGTCTTCGCTGATGAGTGAAATCACTACATATCATGACACGAGTCCTGCAGCAGTGTTTTTACAGTGAACTCTAAAAAGGTGAACTATTTGTATGGAGTCTGGTGAGAGTTCTTAAAGGATTAGTGAGGCTGCAGCTGAATAAAAACAGAATCAAAAGAGGATTTTCTCTGTAAATCAGTGAAAACGTACTTACAGTCTGCAGACTGAGGGACGACTGGATGGACGGATAGAAGTTTGACAAACTGTGGGTGTAATCTGATTAATTATGATACCTTTTGTACTTTTGGAGCAACTTAAGTCCAAAGTGAAGGGGTTTTACAGCGGTTTTCAGATCTCATCAGTGTGACATCATCAGGCACAGGGGAGAGCAGGGGAGAGATATTTTTAGACCGGAAAAGAAAAATGTAAACACATCTCACTCCCACAATTTTAACTCTCCAAGCATATATCATACCTCAAAATGTTGCCACATGCCTCCTCTCTCTCTCACAATGTAAATATTTTTCACATAGGAGTTATAGTTTTTGAGATCTAAACCTTAATAGATAGAGAGCACACTGTCTGGCTCATTGACTGCAACACAAACAGCAGGTGTTCTCTCCTGTTTCTTAAACTTACAGATTCTCTGTTCCTACAAACACTACAGATATTACTGTATGTATCCTCATCGCCAGCTGACCTTGCTGCCACTAATATGTACAAATCTCTGGGCTTCAAGCTTTAATTTTTGGCAAATCAATTTCTCTTCAACAAAATGGGAACTTTTAGTTCAAGCGGCAGTGATAGTCTGCCGGCTCAGTGGTTTAAGCACCGTTCTCATGGTCAGCATCGCTATGAGATTACAAGGTTGTGGATTCGATCCATGCTCCTGGCAACCTTGCTCTTTTTAAGGAAATGCAGACACAGAGAAACACAGCTGGTTCCAGTCAGCTGACTGAGACCTATCTCTCTCTCTCTCTCTCTCTCTCTCTCTCTCTCTCTCTCTCTCTCTCTCTCCCTTTTAACTGTTAGTACATTCAAACCTTCAGTGGCTTCAGGTTTCATTCACAATTCAAAACTACTTCAGTCTCTCTCTCTCACACACACACACACAAACACACACACAAACCCCCTCCTTGTTACCTTATCTCCTCTTCTTTTAAAATGAAGTTGTTTAGAGACAGTCTTAGCTTATTTGAATTTATTACAGTCTTGCTGCACACTGTTAGACATATGAGTCATAGGAGCCATCTTATAGAGGTGAACCAATTGGTGCCAAAAAAACCCCATCATCTTTTGTCCTCAGATAGCAGTATACCCATGTAGACCAGTGGTTTAAGATGACACTTATTGGTGCTGTTTTTAGATCCCAAGGTTGTGAGGGCAGCACTTGGTAGAGTTAAAGTTGACACAAACACTGAAACATACAGGCGCTCCCAATGTCCTGATTGAGGCTGATCCAACACTATCCCTTTGTTAACAGCCCTCTACTTCTCTCTGTTTTTAACTGACTAGCCACATCAAACCTTCAAGTTTCATTCACAGTTGACACTGGAAAAGGAGAGAGACTGGAGGGAAATAAATGAAAGAATGCTAGATAGGTAGTAAAAGAAGGCTAGATAACTAGATATGTTTGAAGTTGTGAGGTGATGAAAATAAACTCTTTTTATATAATATAGTCCATTATAACACCACTGCATTCTCAATAAATACCATATAACTGAGTCAACACACTAAAGTAGATGTATCTTCTTTCACTGCATCTCTCTGCTAGTCCTGCTGCAATCTGCTGCACCAAATGCATTAACTAGTTATTTTGAAGCATTTGAAGGCTACTGTTTTTGGAGATTTTAACATCTTTTCTCTCAGCTTTTCAGCTTCACCTTTCTGTTGTTTAGCTTTGCTATTCATGTAAAGCGATTCGGTGATACTCCACATCTTGCTGGGTCAGTGTGAGTTAAAACTTTGTTAAAAGATATTTCCACAGACCAGGATCTAGCCAGGTAACTGAACATTAGGGACATTAGGGAGATCATGACAGTAACCACAGCGGGCTGAACTGGGCCAAGGTACAGCTCAGCCATATTTCTTTCTCTCTCTCTGTTTTTTTTTTCTTCCCCAGCTCAGTGCATCAACCCAAATTGTGCTGCGGCCCATTGAGACACCTCCCAGTACTCTTGATAGCCACTCCACCCTTGAATGTACAAGTGTTCCAAGTTGGAACCAAACTCTCTAAACTGCACAAACTTGACATAAATTGCTAGTTTTAATCCGCTGACCCCGTGAGATTTGATCATAAGCATAATTGATGCAAAGGCTTTCTATTCCGCTCAGTTTGTTCATTGTAGTTATACTTATAAGGCAGACTACCCCAATATCTTACACATTTCTTTCTGGCATGACTCATGACAATGACTCTTTGCATTACAATCACTGGAGCTGCAATCATTGTTCAGTGCACAACTCCATTCAGCAAAAATCAAATCATTAGGAAAAATCATGGTTAGGAAAAACTGCAATAGATGTGTTGATGATTTCAGTGACGCATTGTTCCGTATATTTTATGATGTCTTATTTCTTGGGTGCTTCTCTGCTGATGATATTGAAAAACAAATTGGTCCTGCAGGGGGGAATGTTCTTTACTTTGAGAAGTGAGAAACATAAGCATCTTTAGATGGATCATTGCCATCATTAGGGACACGGAGCGTAACAAGCTACCTTGTTAAGTGCAGCTGCACGATCAATCCTCTAGGATCAAACAGGATGGCATCACAACAGATCAATAAACATAATAGCCTCTGGCTTAGGGCACAATCAGCTGCACTTCAAGCACTTTCAGACATGAGTGCCACATTGTTTTTCGGTTAGATACATAAACAGTGCTGCTAAGGTGCTCTCTGTTCACAGTGAAGAATCTAGTTAGAAAGGTCTCCGGTGGCCGACCACTCCACACCGCTAGCAGCACATAATTTGCAGACTGGTGGTTTTAACACCTGCATGTCAGACACCTACGCACAACTATACCTCCCACACAGACCACCAGCAAACCCCAGTGAAAGAGCTGAAATGAATTTTGCTTGCCACTCTGTGCAAGCTCAAAAAATGGAATTTATTCATAAGTAAAAACTTCATAAGAGAAGATTGTTAATACACATAATTATGAAAAGTGAGTGTTCACCAAGAAACTGTGTCATCTGTCTTCTGAAACCTACATGATGTTCCAAATCATGTGTAAGATGTTTCAGTTTCTGACAATTCCCCTCTGGATCATACCTCATTTAGTGCAAACTTTTCAGTGTTACATAGTAAACGAAGTAGTTAACAGCTAATCTGAACACAGTGAATTACATAATTTTGATTAAATTTGCATATTTTGTAATGCATATTTAAAGTGGCTAAAGAGGTTGTCAACACAGACACAAACACACTGCATACATTGCTGAGTAGCTTACAGCTCAAGTCTGTACAGCTGGTATAAATGAACTGAAAAAACACTACAGTGTAAATTTGTTTCACATTCAGTCTGAACATATACAGTAGTGAATAAGCTAATGATCAGTATAATGTTAGCATACTGACATCTGAATACAACTTGTTCTCAATTTAAATTCAAAGGCAAGGTCTGTCATTGTAATGGGAAATAGTTGGTAAAAGGAGGCTTTTGAGAGACAAAAAATGCTAAAACTACAACATCAGCTGCTGTCTTTGTGATATGGAAAAGTTGCACACAGATGTGCTTTGGAAGACTTATGTAAAACGGTCTTGAAAAATATGTCCCTGGGTTTTTGCACAATTTTAACAGTAATTGAAAATGATATTATTAATTCCAAACATCCCAACTGAGGCATTTATTAAAAGCTTCAAATCTAAAAATGACAATCGTGTTGATAATGAATGTGACTGTATTTGAACAAAATGTGCATTAATTTTCAGATAAATTTTTTACTTAGCAGACAAACAGATGGAATTGTGGAATTCCTCTCCTTTCCACTTTGATAAATTCAGAAGGCTTTTGTGACAACGCTAAACATCTCTTCATCATGCTGATTGCTGCATTATATCCCAAATCCACAGGGGCTCCTGTGAGACAGTTGTGGCTATTCCAGATGAAAATTGGCTTTGGCAGGGAAACAAGAGCCAAAGGGCAGTAAAAATGCTCAACTTGAGCTTTGCTCATACTCAGATCATATCTTTTTTTTTTTTTTTTTCTTTTTTCCCTTTCAGCAACCCCCTGCTGTCTGGAGATAACAGTGGAACAGTTCAGTTTGGGAGATGGCAATGTCATAGGGACAGAGGGAGGTGAGAGAGACAAAGAGAGAAAAAAATCCAGGGTTGCAAAATTTACTTCAGTGCAGCCAGCATGTACATCAGTGGCTATTTTGTGTGCATATATACACACTTACATTATTATTATTATTATTATTATTATTATTATTATTATTATTATTATTATTATTATGGTATGTTTCACATATGAAAGTGGCTTTAAGTTAACTCCAAGTCGCTCCTTTGACATACAGGGTAGTTTCAGTGTATTTAAGCTGCATTGAGGCTGAATGAGATCATTATGGCTGACATGCTTTATGACCATAGACCATTGGCTAACATTACAGTTACATAAGAACAACCATTTCTACACCAAGTGTTTCAATGATGACAAAAGACAGGACAGGAGAGGGGAGTCAGATTGGGAAATGAGCGGGGAAGCCAGGCCAACAACTCACATCACCTCTTAACTAAACATTTGCACCATCACATGCAGTTATTTACAGGGATCATGTCAAGCGTTGTTACTGTCTCCAGCCTCGTAACTTAAATGGACTGTGCTTTCGGTGCTCAAGCTTGATTCAAGGGCTTCTACTTTAGACATCCAGTACACACACACACATGTCTTTTCCAAGTAATCTCAGTTTGAATTATATACAAAATATTATATTGAAAGGCCACATGCACTTCCCCTAGGAGAAATATGTTTCAACTTAAATGGTGCCAATGGATAAATAGATAGTTTGAATATACTCTACATTTAGCAACCTGGACTTGAAAGTTGATCTTTATGGCTTGAATGCCACAAATGCAGGACTGCAGTCCAAGCTGATATGTCAAATGTACACTGTACTAATTTATTATGTAGAAAAATATGAATATTGTCAATTAAATGCTTCAGATGGGAACCAGGATATATGAAACAGGGGAACCTTATTTGTTTCCCTGCCATCTTGTAATACTTACAAACATATCATGACCTCAAAGGAAAAATGCCTTGAAATCTGTATGAGGATACCCTGTGTCAGTTCAGGAAACTAAAGACACGGCATAAACAATCATGATCCCAGCACATGCTTGGGATTATTAAACATAATTTTTAGTGCCTTAAGACCTACATGATTGCATGATTCACCTGAACCTGCATGCTCCATGATTTATCAGAGACCAGCTACAGTAAATGAGGAGAAACAGACACAGTCTTGCTGAAGAAGACCATGTACTTGTTCCACAAATTGAAATGATGGCTATTTAGGAACATTTATGCCTTGTGGCCTTGTACAGTACATCAAAAGGTCAATACTCTACTGTACAAGTGAGGTTACCAATAAAGCATTTAATCTTTTCCTATCTTCCACATGGGCATACTGCTATAGATAGCCTCATCTTCCTGACCGCTCAGTGCAACCCCTAACAACATTTGGCTCAATTAAACTGACATTTGAAACTTTGCCTCAGTCTCATATTATCCCAATTTGAGCCACGGCTGCACGTACACACAATCATCTGTGTGCAGCCACCAATTTGCAATTTAGCCCCTTTTCTGTAGCTAGAAGGAATGATTTATTTTCATCATTTTCAGAGCCAAATGCTGCCTGTCTGCTTATTGTTTTGCTGATAAACCAGGGCTGGCTTGCCCTCAAAAGACTGTTTAATGTTCAAGCAATTGTATTAAAGCTTTAATCATTGGTGCTATATCATTTCCTTCTATCGTTACAAAAAGAGTCATATAGCAGATGTGTTAAGAGTTCACATCCAGGAACCAAGCACGGTTCATATTATCAAACCCTGAGCTTTTCTTTTCAGAGCCTTATCTCACTACATACAGGTGTTGGACCACAAACATGGCAAGTCAAACACATTATTCCAGCATGGACCTGCTTCCTTTTATTTGTACAGCTGAAGCCCTGGTCCCCTTGCTTGAAAGGCATTGATGATGCACGTGCATTACCAAACAGATGAGGGACCTTTGCAACCAGACAACCATGAGAAAGTCTGGTAAAATAAACATGTGTGTCCTTGGCCTGACCCGCTGTGTTTTCACTCATTCTCTGCAATCATATCTCTTCTGAAGAGCTCTGGACTGTTTGACTTTCATGATGCCCACACATACAGCAACATTTCCCATGACTCAAAAGTCACCTGCGTCAGAGTAAGTTGATTTTTCTTTTTTCAACTAAACCAAGAACCTGAATAAGAAAACCTTTTTTTTTTGCAGAAATTAAGGACATATTAAAAGCAACATACTAATGGTAATGGTATGTCATGTCATTATCATTTTTTAACTCTGGGTGTAGATTTGAGATCTCATTTTAGGAAGAAATGTAGAATCTGTCTAACTTTCAAAGACTATTAAACACACAAATAAACACAGAGTCAGCAGCCATCTGCCAAATGTGTGACTGAAATGATGCGGGACATGAAAAACAAGTCAATGTCAAGAAACATCCTCATCATCAAAGCTAATTTCACATAACAGAAGGTCTGTGAAGCATTAAACCACAACGGACCACAGACTGAGTGAAACTCAGCATCCTTACTGAGCAGTTCTTGTGACATACATTGGACTCAGAACAGCATGAGAAACAGCTGCTCTGCATTTGTACCCCAACCCGGAAAAATATTGAAAGACATTCCAGCTAAACTTTATAAGCAACATTGGCGTTCAAGCCACAGAAGGGCGAGTGTTTGTGCGTAATTTAGTTCAATGTAGCAGGCTGAAACAGAAAGTTCCCGGTCATAAATCAATTTGTCGCTTTTTGAGGGTTTGATGCTATCAACAGCCACCTTTGATCTACCCTGTCTGCAGAGCACATGTCTTTTTCTTTGTTCACAATAAATCGTGATCCTTTTGTCTTTTGAAATTAGGATATTTAAATCATCTCTTATGAAAGCCGGCGTTGTGCAATTACATGAATATTTAATTGTAATAGATGTTCTGTCATGCTGTACAAGTTTTCAGCCACGCTAGCAGTGGATGTCTTGGGAGCGCACTGTCGGTTGAAATATCTCCACATATAAATGGACTGGAACAAAATCAGGTACAGACATTTGTGTTTCCCACAGGGTGTGCGGTAAAAACTTTGATCCCTTAACCTTTTCTCAAGAAGCATTATCAGGACAAAATTTAAATTTTTCCAATACTTTGGTTTATGACCAAACACCTGCAGAATAATTACACATCAGCCTCAGCTGTACTTGTGTGAAGTGCTGCCACCATGCTAAACTAAGATGGTGAACATTGCAAACATCTGCTAAACACCAGCATGTTGGCACTGTCATTGTAAGCATGTTAGCATGCTGATGTTAGCTTTTAACTGCGCTAAAGTGCAATGCCATAGAGCTTTTTGCATGGCTGTAGACTTATAGTCTTTAAATGTATGGTTTTTATTAGGAACTAAGAACAACTATTTTGAGGGGCCCTAGCAGTCAGCAGCTTATACAGTATGTGTTATGACCAGTTTCTTCCTGAAGTATAGAACATACAACCTTTTGGTGGGAGAAGACAAATCTAGGTGAAACATTGTTTTATATAATACTCAAGCTATCCAAAAGATTTCTTCTTGAAACTGTTGAACTTGGTTTTCAATAATAAAAGTACTTTTCATAATGTTGCTTTTAATTCTGGTGAGTTTGCTCTTTGTTTTCTGTGGGATTTTTCTTTATCAGTTTCTGTGAGTTTATCAGGTTGCTTCCTATATTAGGCCAAAAGAGGCCTCTGACTTCCTGCATGTAGACCACTAGACTGTGTTAGAGACAGTGACCCAGTGACAGAGACAGATTCCAGCATCTTGAACCCAAACCCTTATCACATGTTAAACAACTGTTGCACAAAGTATATTTTGGTTTCTTCGTAAGGTTTCTTTTTTCCTGATAATATACTGTTAATGTAAAAAAAAAAAAAAACACTGCATAGTTTGATACTGTGAAAAAGGCTTCAGTTTTGATCCTATGATGGTGCTGATATATATATATAGTTTTGTTCAAATGTATATGAACTCGTTTCTTACATGTTACTTCTGTTTGTCCAGGAAGGCATGAGTTGAAGTGGCCTTTGATTCAGTACAACACTGCCTGATTAAAAAGGATGTGTATGACCCTCCTCTACAAATAGAACAAAGATAATTTTACCTCTGATTGTACAGAGAGATACAAACTTCTGTCAGTGTACAGGCAGGTTTTGAGACTGTCCCTAGCTGTTCAGATTATTTCTTTGTACAAGTTTACATTAACAGAAATACAAGAATTTGGAACATAAAAATGCACACTATGAAATAGGTTTAGTGTCAGTTTTGTAGAGATTTTACATTTCTTCCACACTTCACATTTACTTTATGCTTAAACATACAGTCTTGAAGTTATTGGTACAGAGAGACAATGAGAAGAGGGAAATCACAGCACTTATGGACACATGTGGCAACAGTTTATGGAGCTGACTGTGAGAGAATGTGAACCTATGCTGTAGGTACATACAGTATGTATGTGTGACACAAACAAAATGTAGGAAGTGAGACGACACTTGAGACCGAACAATCTCTCAGGGTATCCATGTCTACCCCTTTTCAACTCCAGGCTATTTCTGAACCCATTTACGCCAAGTGGTGCTATTTTGGGAAACTGGGGGATTGTTGTACAAGGGAAGGAGGGGATGGAGGGGGGGATTGTGTTAGAGTAACTCCAAAAAACAAGTTGCTCCAATTTTCTGATCTGGCAGCCCTATTGACAAGACAACATCATTTGTCTTTGCCTTCTAAAACCACTACAAATCACTTTTGGAAAATAAATCTGTTTTCTGATCTGACAAACCTATGGTTAAGGTTTGGTTAGGTTTAGGAAATGATCATGGTTTGGGTTAAAAATACAAAACTGAAATGAATGTTGGAATGTCTTTAGGTTCTGTACTGTGCCATATTTTCCAGTAAAACAGAATACAATTACAAGAGGGATTTAAATCCAAGTCTTAAGGCTCAAGGCTACGCCACACCCACTCTAAGGGCCACGGACACCTCCTTCACCTGTTGTTAGATCAGGATGAGGAGGACAAGGGAGAAATGAATAAATTAACCACATTCTTTTGGAAACAAAAACTGATATCCAAACACACACCTCCCCCTATGATATTACTCTGCTAGCTACTACTACTCCCTACAAGAGGTCAAATGCGGTTTCATATGATGGGTGCATTTAGCTTGTCGCTAGTTTCTAAAAACTACCTTGCCCAGCTTGTTTAATGAAGTTATATACTGTATTTGGGACTTATTTTTTAAAGATTTACATCTTCAATATCTTTAATAGGAACAAACATTGCCTTGTGTCTCAGTGTCACTGACAGGATAGGGATGTTGGAAAGTATTGAGCAAACACAGATAGACAGAAGATAGAAAATATGATTAATCCAATTTAACATTTTACAACGTATGTATTACAAAATGTTCTCAGAATCATAAATTATTTTGTGTGGCCCTGAGACTCAGTGATATATGAATGAAATTAAACAGAATTAGAGATCAGCAAGCACAAAAGTATGACATGACTATAATGGCTATAATGCAGGTGTGGTAACAACACTACAATGGTAACTGCTCCTAAAAGGCAAAACTAAGGCCTACAGACAACCTTTAATAAAAGTTCATACCCTGACATACTGAGCTCGTCTAAAATTACAGCTGATGTTACGACTTATGACCTTTGATTTAAAAAATGTGTGTGTGTGTGTGTGTGTATGTGTGTGTGTGTGTGAACACAACATCGACATATAATCTTATAAAATTAATAAAGTGAAAAAATTAGTAAACACTTGCTTATTGCAGGCATGGAAAAATATTAGCATTTAATTTAAGTCAAAGGTGTGTCTACCTGATGAATGTAGCTCCAATATCCACTTTCCTTTTAGCTTTGTTTGGAAATATCTGGCTATTTAGCTACTGAATGTTCCACTATGTTCACCAGCTAGCTGTGTTGTTTGGTGCTGACAGGTAGTGTACAGTGGGTTTATCAGAGTATTATCTCTGAAAATAAACCAAAAGAATAAAAATGCCGCTCAGAGAACCAAAACAATGAGCTGAAGATGCTATAAAGCTCCATAGAGATGAGTGGAACTGGAGAGTCGGGTGATAATTCGATGTAGGTTCTTCTCTAAGAGTGAAAATAAAAATATTGATTGTAGGTCAATGCAACATCATTGTGTGTGTGTATATTTTCTTTTGCTTGGAGAAAATACTCCCTGCTTTAAAGAAAGACAGGCTAACTTTTAATTCACTAATTCAAAGTGTTAGGACAAACTGTGTCTGACTTGTAAATCCCAGAGCATTAAATGTGACATTCAACAAAGTGAATAACAACTTCCTCTTTCCAAAAGATCTGTGACTTCTCACCTTTCATTTACATGAAAATGTCTAAACACTTTTACCATGGTTCACAGCAGTGTGAGCCTCAGTCTCGATACTACACAGTCTGAATAAGTTGAAAATCCAACCCTTTATCTTTACTACATTGGAGGATTTTTGACATGATTGGAAAGCCTTGTAAAATACACAAAACAAGTATGCCTGCTAACAGCCTGCTGTTAAAACAAATACTGTTGAGCTGGCCTCTTGCCTCTGTAACAGATACCCCTTTTTCATCGACGGGTTGCATTCAATGTCTGGCCTGGTGGGGGTTCACGTTTCGAAAGCTTGGCGGTGCAGTGGCATGTGAAAAATGTCCCCCATGTTGTGATGGCAGGAGAAAAGTAGAACAATAGGGCATGCTAATGTATTCTGATGTTTGGTGCTGTGTTGTCTCGCTTGCCACCGAATTCCATCACTACATCAGGATAGAATTCATGAGTAGGTTGACAGATTACTGAAACTTATGTTTTCACTACTTTTGGTTGACAAGGTCTTGTTTTTAGAATGTCATCTGAAATCCTTTTTTTTTTATTTCAGCTAATCAGCAGCGCTTTAACACAAATTCATGTAATAAAAGTCACTGTCTCGGGATAATAAGAGGGTCTGGCAAAATGTCCCCATAATGTACTACAGTAAAGTTATTGTAATTAATGGAGGAAAAAGGAAGATGCCATTTTAACAAATTCAGTTCATCTTAAAGGCAACTCAAGCCAACCTTGAGTACATCCTAAAACACTTTGTTGACTACTTGTTCTTGGTTTCCAGTTGCATACATTTGGTGCTTGTGTTGTGATATTTCTTCATGTCAGACGATGAACTCCTGTCCTCCTCTTGTTGAATGGTCTGGAATAATAATGGAAATAAGTCCAAGACTTTACTGCATTTCAAAATATATTGGAGTGTTGTCAATAAACCCGAAGCTTTCCTGTTAGTTTAGTTGTGTTTTGGGTCATTTATAACAAATTCAGAACTCACAAAACTTGATATAATTATGCTCCAGACGCTGATAATTCTTCATGTATTAAACTCAAGTCTCATAACTTAGACAGCATACAAAAAAAAAACCCACGAGTCAAGTGTGGATCACTGTAACCTTGTGAGTGCAGGCAACATATCAAGATACTGAAAAAAGCTGTTTTTCATGTGATTCCTAACACAGTTCCCCCAACAAATATTTCACAGTTGGGTGATTTTGCCTCATAAGAGGTAAGATCCATAAAAATGCTGGAGAGATATATGGAAGTTAGGCAATCACACATTTCACTTCACACGAGGTGTAAGAGTGTATTTGTCATTCACTGTCCCCCATAGGCCAGTGTTAATCCTGCTGGCGTTTTATGATCTACCAAGTGCGTCAGACTGTTTCCATTCAGAGCAGATCCTACAGCCACTTTACTACTGCGCTCTTACTCCACACATCCAAAGTTCCTTGGTCCAAAGCCAGGTACCCAAGGCCACATCCCAGGGTAGAGAGGCAAGGGTGTAACTGTGAGTAAGTCAAGATATTCCTATTCACCTGCTAGTATTTCACTGTACCAATGAGGAGCAGTTACATCTTGTCACATTGAATGTCCATTCTTTGTGAAATGCAATTCAAGTCGATTTTATTTGCGTAGCCCAATATCACAAATCACAAGTTTGCCTCAAGTGGCTTTAAAATCTGCACAGCAATACAACATCCTCTATCCTTAGACCCAGTGATTTGACAAATCACTGTATGGAAACAGATGGCTTTCACTGGGTGAATCCGACCCTGGCTGATCAACACCCTGTGTTCAATTAAAGGTGACAACAACTTATTTTCCAATGAAATCTAATATACACGCTTTATTATTATTTTTTTTTTACATTTTATACTTTCAAGTCCATCAAAATTAAAACACATCACATTACTCTTCTCCAATACACCATGCTTTAGTCACCAAATGTTTTCAGCTTTCTCGCTTTCATCTGGGTGGTGCCCTAGGCCCCTTTCTTGAACTACTGGTTTGAATACAGAATTAGATTGCCAGAATTGGAAGATGAATATTTAATTTTTCCTGATTGATGGCTTATGATGAAAAAGTACATTTACTGGATAATACTGTGAAAAGCTCAGAAGTTCTGGTTAAATGGACTCTAAGAGTCATTGTGTCAATTTTGTGAGATCCTTTTGATGAAGTCATTGATTGTGGTTTTTTGTGTGTTATTTATAGTGATTTATTGGTCATGATGAATTGGTGAAATATATATAAGGGAAATGAAAGCAGCCTTTGGCACCACCCTGATGAAGGCAAGATAGCCATGGTGTCCTGGAGAAGAGTTGTGTGACGTGTTCTACTTTTGATGGACTTGAACTGAAGCTCACACTGGTCTGCACCTCTCTATGTGTGTTCTTTAAAGGGTTGGTATAGTGTAAAAACAAGAAAAATAAGCTTTGGAATGGATTAGGGTGATGGTGGGGCCCTCATGTACTGTAAAATTACTCAATTCTATCTCCTGTCTTTTTAAGTTATATGAAATTTTGAAATTCACAGCTCAAGAGTTAGTGGTATTGAGGTGGAACCCCTTACTACGTCACACCAGAAAGTCAAATCAAATATCCAAGAAACTTTACCATGAACCAACCACTGCCCAGCGCTACGCTGAGTGTGTACGTAGCTTAGTCGGAGTTTGCATTTCAGTGGATGACGAGCAAAGCAGGACACTGGAAGTTTGCTGTTGCTGGTTGTTCAGCAGCTAAAAAGTCTTAGCAGCCTTCCAGAGGATGGAAGTTTACATCAGGAATTACTGGAATTCATTTTTGGGGACAAGCTTCCCTCCGTTATTGGCAGTTGGTTGTGTGAGTGTTCTGCACATTTTACAGCCTGCTTAACGAGACTCAGTACGCTGCAGGATTTTCAACTTTTTCATCTTCAGTCTTTGGATGAAGTTTTAAAACATTGTTTCTTTCTGTTGCTTAACTAAAGGAACATAAAATCTTTGCTGAAGCTAGGCTAGTAGCCTCTGGCTACATTTCTTTAAAAAAAAAAAAAAAAGACTTTTACTTCGTTTGGAAACTAAGACACAATCTCAAATTCTGAAACATCCTTTTGAAATCTCAACTGAGCAACAGCAGGTTCCTCCCTTTCCATTCAGGATCAGACTCCGGTTCATAGACTGCTATTTTATATCTCCAGCTGCAGCTATTAGTCCAGGTAAACATTAATCGTAAGGGAATTTGCATGATTCATTAGGTAGTATTCCAGTTGGCTCGAGGTGAAGATTGGGGCCACACTTCCAGCCAATCAAAGTAGGTGGTCATTGATGATGCCAATTTTATAGCCTGCTGGAGGAGAGAGGGGAATCTTGGCTGTAAGGAAAGATGGATTTAGAGAAATCTAAACAACTTTAAGTGAACAAAATGTCACAGATATGTTTAAAATAGAATCAGTATTCATAAAAATGAGTCAAAAAGGCCATAACACAAGATCTTTAAAGCAGAAAATGATCAAATGTTAATATTCTACCACTGGAGAGAGACACCAAAAGATGAAATGGTGCGTAACTTTAAGAGATGATGGCAGGATCATCTGAAACTGAATGACCCCTTTGTGCACTAGCATGCATAAACTCTTTCATGGGCATGTTCAGTTATCTCTAGTTCTCTAGTATCTCTCAGTATCTCCAGTGTCTAGTTTAGACTGTCATGCTACATAGAATAATACATTTTAACTATACAGTGTTGAATACTGCACTGCAAGTTACTACTGTGGCAAACACAACAATTGGAAACAAAACTTGTGCAATTGTGACCTCTAGTGGTCTGACCTAGCTAGTGGTATTTGCTGCAGCTTACTCTGATCCATTGGTTTAGGAGAATTCGGTAAAATATTGTCAAATGTAGCCTATTTCAACAAGCTGTTCAGTCAGAAAACTGGGATTTTTATATTTCCATGATTGCAAAAAAATAATTTTCTTAAGACGACACTAGCCTCACCTTCCCAAATGTTAGTTATAACACTTCAAAAGAAAACACCATTTAGGAGTGATCATTTCCACATGCGTCTAAAAAATAAAGGGGACACTGTCAGGTGGGGAAGCGGGAGTGGACCCAAATGCAGAGGCCGGAATGCAGACATGACGAAAATCTCCTTTAATGATGGATGGTCAAGTACAGGCAAACAGAGCTGAACAGAACTAGCAGACAAGACAACACAAATGATCCAACAAACACTCAACTCAAAACCAGACCTTAAATACAGACTAAACTAATCAGGGAATGGGAACAGGTGACGAGACACAAGGGCAGGTTGGGAGTGATTGGCTGAGGGAAACACAGGAAGCAGGGCAGGGCTGACGAGACTGATACAGGGCAGGTGTGGGGAAGACACAGAGCAGGGCAGGTGAGGAGGAGTACATGAACACACAAGGGAAACACAGTAACAAAACTAAAACTCAGAAAACACAATACTCTAATACAACCCACACCAACCTGTCCAAGAACCATCATGAACCTAAACTAAAGTATACAACACACCAGGCTAAACAACAAAAGTCAGTCCAAACCCAACAACCAAATATAACAAGAAAACCCATATGAACCGAAGGACTAAACAGAAGTGCAAACCAGGAGACCCCAAATAACACAAGAACATAAAAAGACCAAAAAACACCCAAAGTCCAGGCAGGGTGTGACAGACACATTTGAAAATTAAATGTTTTAATCCGTAAAAATGTCGATTACAAAATGTTCAGTGCATAGAAAAAAACATATGACATTCACATTGCTTATCACCAATTCTTTGTAATTTCTTTGAGCTGTGGGTAGGTGATGAGAACATCAGGCTCTTTGAGAACTTCAAGAAACTGAGAGCAGTACTCTTCACCTTTACCAATCACCTGATCGATCAGGTCGATAATAGTTTGTTCTGGCTGTGATATATGCTTTAGTTTATCATATTGTCTCTCGTCGACGATTTCTTTTTGGTGCACAAGCTGCAGAATGTAGGAGTGATCTCTCCTCAGGCAGTCAATGATCTTCACTTTGTGCCTAGTGATCATTTTCCCAGCGGGACCCTGAAAGAAAGGAGCAAGTTTTGTTTATCAAACAAAAATGAATGGGTTTTTTGTTTTTTTTATTTGCTTTTAGGAAATTTTTACTTTTTGTTACTGTGGGACAAAGTCTTGGAGATCATTTTTATGTTTCAACATGCAGTTTGTAGGCATGCACAAAGAGTTTTCCTGAATTTGTATCTGAAAACTACTCAAAGTCAATAAAGTGTGAATGAAGAGCTAGACTTAAGATGTTTCCTTACAAGATATGTTTAACTGTTAATATATAGCTTTGGTACTATTTGTTAGAAATTATACAGGAATTTGATTTTTTGTTTGTCCTCTTGGCTGGATTGATTTGTTTAAATTTAACCACAAGATGGTGCCATAGTGTGTGAAACAAACAAGGGTAACAATACAGGTGACACAGATGATGGCTTGATTACTGAATGATGTAATTATCCTATAGGAGGCCTTGTGTAATGTTTGAAAAGGTATAAAAAGTGGTTTTCTACCCATTATTCTGTTTGGTCCCTGATGAAGGTATAAGCTAAAACTTTGGGTTTCAATTCAGCATAATGCTGTTTGAGTACAGACAGTTAAGAGTTTGAAGGCCACCAGCACCAGCATAAATGTGATGGGGTTGAGGTGCTTCTTCATTTAATAAGATTTAATAATTCCCCAAAAACCTTACTAACCTATCAATGTGCATCTTATTGTGTGAAGATTTCTGCCACTAGTGTGTGTGTGTGTGTATGTACTGTACCTGAGAGGAAGGCTGTCTCTTATCTACTGGCCCTGAAAGGAAAGCAGTGTTAGGATTCACTGTTTCCAGACAGAATTTTGTCTTTTAAAAGAATAGTTTAACGTTTCAGAAAATATTCATTTTCTTGCAGAGAGGACTGACAGGTCCAGCCTGGAGCCGGCTAGTTTAGCTTTCAATAAACAGGAAACAGGGTGAAACAGTAACACCGTGAGGTTGCCAGGCAACCAGAAAAGCCAGGAAATAGTCCATCACATGACCGGCTTTAAAACCACAACCTGTTGTTTTTACACCTCAAGGGGACTTATGCTTTTTGCGGTTTCCTGTTATTTCTATACTGTGATGTCGGATGTCTATGTTAAACAGAGTCAAAGGCCAAAAACTGAACGTATGTAAAAATGCTTCCTGCAAGTCAAAAGCCAGGGCTCCTGTGTGAAGAATACCATGGCCTTTGTCAGACTATTGTATGCTGATTACAGTTCCGCATTTAACACCTTGCAGCCCAACATATTACTTAACAAACTCAATCAACTCAATGTCAACCCTTATCATTAAGTAATACCATTCATTCCTTACCAACCACAAAAGCCCTTAACACCACCTAGGCTGAAATACCGGTATATCTGTATTCCATAGCTGTCCTTTTTGCCGTTGATCACGGCTATATATCATACTACGTGTGCACTTTTTCTAATGTAGATGAGCATGTGCAATTCATGGATGAATGTATTTGTTGTTGTTTATTGTTGTTTTGCTGTGATTTTATACTGCAGAAACTGTGATGTCCAAGGCCAGTTTCCCACTGGCACAATAAAGTCTGTCTTATCTTAGCCTGCTCTGACCGCTTCAGTTGCAGTGCTACTAGGGATGTCAGTTTTGGTTAATTTTGCTTTCAAGAAGTTCAGGGTTTTACCTGAATTTTTTTGAGACAAAGGTGGCAAAGATTGGAGAACGTTCATGGTGCAGTGTACGAAGCTTGCGGGTGCACCTTTAGAGTGTAATGCGTTTAAATGAAAAAAATCATGATTTGACAGACAAAAGAGTCCATAGGGATTTAAATTTTATACTAAGAGGAACAAAAAGATGAAAAATAAAGGTTGTAACAGTCTCTTGCTCTAGTATACTGTGTGTTAAACTATTCACTGGTGTCCTTATTCCACTTAAATAAAATATGAAATGTAACTGGCAGATAAGATAAATGGTCTGCAGCCTTTTTATTTGAAAAAGTTAACTGCATTAATTCATTCATTTAAAGCATCTTACAGTCTTCTGCCTATATGAGAATAACAACTAAGGAGGAGGCAGACTGCTCCGCTGTGTTGTTATTAACGTCATATCTCCAGCAGTGGAGAGCAGCTTCTCTGCTACACTGTTAGCTCCGGGGAAAGCCATTGTTGTCCAACATGCTGAGCGGCCTCAGGGTTTTTGAGGTGAAACAGATTGAGCACCAAGTTGTTTTCCTCACCTCAGAGTTGGTTTAAGTTGTTTAATGCTGCAGTGTGTGTTGGTCTCATTTGTTACTGATCGCTGTTCTGCTCGGCTAATGTTAGTCTCTGAGTGACGGCGTACAAACTTCACAATATACGTCATGATGGTATCGCAAAGGTAATTATTTAGTCATTATATCAAAAAATGCTTGCAACCGCTGCCTGTTTTGAAGATGAACATCAAGATAACTCTAGTGTGCACGCTCTAGACTGTCTGGGTGCTGCACTGCCCTCGCCCTTGTTCGTTTTGTCAACATCACATGCCAGAATTTCCAACAAAGGTGGCTGCCACTAATACAACCCTCCATGTAGAAGTCTTACATTGGTATTTTATCCATTCAAAAAGAATATCTGATGCTGTGAACATATAATTGTCTAGCCGTTAGAGGAGTGTGTACGCAAATTGATCTATAGACTGACATGCGTAACCGGTCTAACCGACTAAGTTCACTGGCTGTTGGCTCCAGCTCCATATTAAACAGACAGACAAAAGTATCAATCTTCTCATTTTACTCTTGGCAAGAAAGCAAATAAGAGTATTTTCTAAAATGCTGACTGTTCCTTTAATGTTAAAAGCTTTGCTACATGACTGACTGAAACAATCACTAATTAATTACGTATAAATGTACAAACAGATCACCAGTATGAAGCTGACATAATCTTACCTGCACATGCATTTGCTGGTTTCACAGACACAGACAAATCTATGTCACCATCAATGTTGACATTTGTTATTTTGTCAGCACATATTACACTGCCACCCAGTGCGATCAGATCTGCTTTGGGAAACTGTCCAACAACGTTCCCTGAACAAAAAGAAAAATTAAAATCACATGTCAAAATATTTTCCTTCAACTCTAACCCAAACAAAAATAATCTTATACAACAATCATCTAATTTACTGAAGCCTAGCAATTAATTTTACACCTTTCATTTTATGATTTCATTCTACACAGAATACTTGAGAAATATTAATGCTTACCAGATGCCCCACTTCCTGGTTGACTCACTGCTTCAATCTTCATGTTGATGGATTTTGCTTTTGTATTTGTTATTTCTCTGGCGTTAACAACACTGCTATCATCAGCGAACACTGTTGGAGTGGCGGAGCCTGTAAAGATTAATGACAATCATCATAACTTGTTGCAGTGTCCTTCCGAAACTTTTATAACAAGCTGTAATAAAGGGAAGACCTGCATGTTAGGCTTAATTAAGGCCAAATGCAAGGTGATGTTCATTTACAGTTTGTGCAGTATAGACAACAACTGTGTGCAGGAATTTTACCTTGAGCACTTGGGTTAATAACCTGTTGCAGTTGTGGATAATGTGCTTGATGCTGCTTCAGAATCTCAAAGAAGCTCCGAGCTGTATCTTCTCCCTTTTGAAGTATTATTTTCAAAAGCACTCTCATCTTGTCCGCTGCACCACTTTGCTTTTTGGCCTCTTTGAATTCGTTCATAGATAAAATATCCCCACACTGATCAAGGATGTAATCAGGGTCACTTGAAAGACACGTAACAAGTTTGTCTTCTTCTGACTTCAGCTTGTCCATGGTCTGCAATGAAACAGCATATAATGATACTTAACAGAGAGTCAATTTCTGTCCAAAGTTCAAGGCCCTGGCAAGAGCCACGCCTATCCTGTGGATTTGTAAAAGGGTAGGTTCACAATTTTTCAAGTCTGTCTTTAAACAACAGTCAGGTGCCCATATGAACACTGAAAGAGGTTCATTCCTCCTGTTTATACTGACTATTAAAAGTTCCCCTTCAAATGTGCTTTTAATATAAGTGATGGCGGCCAAAATACACAGTCATTTTGTGGAAAAATACATTTAATGTATATCTGAGGCTTATATGAGGCTTCAGCAGTCTGAGTTAGTCATATGAAGTGGATATCTGACACAGTTACAGTCTTTTTAGCATTAAATTCCCTCTTTTCCCTGTTGAGCTGCAGTGGAAGGATAGTAACAAAAACAGGGACTTTCACCCTAAAAAGACTGTAATATTGAAAGATGTCTACTTGATTTGACTAATTCAGCATTTTATTACCTTCAAATAAATACATTTTTGGATAGAAGGAGGCTTATGGATTTTACTCACATTCTGAAGTGCATTATGAAGGGATCTTCTAATGAGCAGCATGAACCCATTTCAATGTTCATTTGGACACCTGACTGTTGTTTTAAGACAGACTTTTGTGAACAGACTTTTGAAATTGTGAACGTTTCTCATAATTACTGTTTACAGTACAGTACAAAAGTCTGTAAAATATTGGACAAGGAAATAAAATATAGCCCAAGTCAAAGGTGAGGACTAGAATCACCTGAACACATGTGAATGTTTGGAGAATGTAACAAATTCCTGCAGTTTTCCTGACAAAATACTTCTTGTGATGCTTTTACTTTCAACTTTTCTAACGAACTATGTACTTTTCTTTAGGTAACAGATCAAATACGAAATTAACACTTTTAAATGCTGCTGGCATAAATGCACTAAATGAAAATGATCTTCAGTCACGGTATTAAAGGTATACATTCCCTCATGCAGATGCAAGCGAAAATGTTAAATCATCAGTAAACTAATACAAATGCGCAGTTTACGCGATAAACCATAGACCCACATCTGGAGAGAGAAAGGTAAAACAGCGGTTTCAAAAGTTTTTTTGTTTTTTTTTTCAAACCAATAGCGCACAAAGCCTACCTTTATTTGGTGTGATGTCGCGTAGAAAATGCAGGTTAAAAGAGAGAGGTTCGTTTCTGTTTTTTAGTAAAAAAGAAACCAAAAGCGCGCTGCTCGCCGCGTCTACACCTCTCTGCGAAGTTCAATCAGATAACTCACTTCCTCATTTGTCTCTCTGGCACAGCGCCTCGTGTGTGGAAGTGTGTGGGAGTGTGTGTGTTTGTGACATTGTTGTATGTTGCCTTATAGCCTATCGTTGCTCAACGTGTGTCTGAACCCTCACAATTTATGAGCCTGCAGCCTCCTCACTGCTGGTTCAAGCTGCTGCATTGAGGACGCCCATTCAGGGGGGCGTCCTCTTACCTTAAGGAGTTAACCAGAAGACTTCAGAGATGAGCACAAGCCAGTAGTCTTTGGAATGTATAAATATACAAACCAGTTTTATTTGGTTTTTACAAAAATGAGTATAACAAAATGTAAAAAGTACGATACAAAAACTTGAATGTAAAAGATAAAGAGAACAAAACCAATGCACTATACCAACCAAGGGTTGGTATAGTGCATTGCATCTAAAAAATAAAGGGGACAAATTTGAAAATTTTAACTCAATGCTTTATTCTGGAAAAATGTTGATTACAAAATGCATAGTGCACGAATTCTTTTTCATGAACTTTTCATGAGTGTAGCGGTGATCTCTCCTCAGGCAGTCAATGATCTTCACTTTGTGCTGAGTGATCATTTTCACCGCAGATCCTGCAAGAAAGGAGCAGGTTTTTTATGTGTAATGCAAACAAAGATAATGATGCAGGTGAAAAATGATGACTTGATTACTGAATGATGTAATTATTCTATAGGAGGCCTTGTGTGATGTTTGAAAATTTAGAAAAAGTGGTTTTCTATCCATTATTTGTATTTGGTTCCTGATGAAGGTGTAAACTGAAACGCTGGGCCTTGATTCAGCATAATGCTGTTTAAGTACAGAGGAATTTGATGAAACAAGTTAAGAGTTCAAAGGCCACCAGCACCAGCATAAATGTGATGGGGTTGAGGTACTTCTTCATTTAATGAGAAAATTCCCAAAAAACCTAACTAACCTATCAATGTGCATCTTGTTGTGTAAGGATTTCTGCCACTATTGTGTGTGTGTGTGTGTGTGTGTGTGTGTGTGTACTGTACCATATATGAAGACATTGTCTCGTCCACTGTCCCTGAAAGGAAAACAGTGTTAGGATTCACTGTTTTGAGACAGAATTTTGTCTTTTAAAAGAATAGTTTTACATTAAGGAAAATATCCACTCTCTTGCAGAGAAGACTTACACCACTCTCTTATCTGTTTTGTATAAACAGATAAACAGGAAACAAGGTGAAACAGTTAGCCTGGAGTCTTGTCAACACAGTTCCGCATTTAACACCTTGCAGCCCAACATATTACTTAACAACAACTCAATGTCAACCCTTATCATTAAGTAATACCATTCATTCCTTACCAACCACAAAAGCCCTTAACACCACCTAGGCTGAAATATGTGTATACCATAGCTGTCCTTCTTATTGTTGAACACTGTTACATATCGTACTCTATGTGTGCACTTTTTCTAATGTAGATGGAAATGTGCACATTATGTCCCCTTCAAACAAATGAGATATAATGTGTAAATGTGTGAGATTTAGAGGTGCTAGTAGGCAGATTTTGTTACCTTCGGACGGAGCTGAGCTAGATATTTCCCCCCGTTCCCAATCTTCCGATTGGCTACTGGCTCCAGCTCCATATTAAACAGACAGACAAAAGTATCAATCTTCTCATTTAACTCTTGGCAAGACAGTAAATAAGGGTATTTCCTAAAATGCTGACTGTTCCTTTAATGTTAAAAGCTTTGCTACAAGATTGACTGAAACAATCACTCATTAATTATGTATAAATGTACAAACAGATCACCAGTATGAAGCTGACATAATCTTACCTGCACAAGCTTTTGGTGGTTTCACAGACACAGACATATCTATGTCACCATCAATGTTGACATTTGTTATTTTGTCAGCACATATTACACTGTTACGCTGTGCGACCAGATCTGCTTTGGGAAACTGTCCAACAACGTTCCCTGAACAAAAAGAAAAAAACATGTCAAAATCATATGTCAAAACATTTGTTTTCAACTCTAACCCAAACAAAAATAATCTTATACAACAGTCATTTAATTTACTGAAGCCAAGCAACTAATTTTACACCTTTCATTTTATGATTTAATTCTACACAGAATACTTGAGAAATATTAATGCTTACCAGATGCCCTACTTCCTGGTTGACTCACTGTTTCAATCTTCATGTTGATGGATTTTGCTTTTGTATTTGTTATTTCTCTGGCGGTAACAACACTGCTATCATCAGCGGACTGTGTTGGAGTGGCAGAGCCTGTAAAGATTAATGACAATCATCATAACTTGTTGCAGTGTCCTTCCAAAACTTTTATAACAAACTGTAAAGGGAAGATTTGTACCTCAAGCTTAATGCTCATTTACAGTTTGTGCAGTATAGACAACAACTGTGTACAGGAATTTGACAGACTGATTGTTACATTGAGCATTTGAGTTAAAAACCTGTTGCAGTTGTGGTTAATGTGCTTGATGCTGCTTCAGAATCTCAAAGAAGCACCGAGCTGTATCTTCTCCATTTTTGAAGTATTATTTTCAAAAGCACTCTCATCTTGTCCGCTGCACTACTTTGCTTTTGTGCCTCTCTGAATTTGTTCCTAGATAAAATATCCCCACACTGATCAAGGATGTAATCAGGGTCACTTGAAAGCCACGTACCAAGTTTGTCCTCCTCTGACTTCAGCTTGTCCATGGTCTGCAATGAAACAGCAAATAATGATACTTAACAGAGAGTCAAGTCGTTCAAGGCCCTGGCAAGAGCCACGCCTATCCTGTGGATTTGTAAAAGGGCAGGTTCACAATTTTTCAAGTCTGTCTTTAAACAACAGTCAGGTGCCCATATGAACACTGAAAGAGGTTCATTCCTCCTGTTTGTACTGACTATTAAAAGTTCCCCTTCAAATGTGCTTTTAATATAAGTGATGGGGGCCAAATTACACAGTCATTTTGTGGAAAAATGCATTTAATGTTTATCTGAAGCTTATATGAGGCTTCAGCAGTCTGAGTTAGTCACATGGAGTGGATATCTGACACATTTACAGTCTTTTTAGCATTAAATTTCCCTGTTGAGCTGCAGTGGAAGTATAGTAACAAAAACAGGGACTTTGGCCCTAAAAACACTGTAATATTGAATATAGATATGATATCTACTTGATTTGACTAATTCAGCATTTTATTACCTTCAAATAAAATTTTAATACATATTTGGATAGAAGGAGGCTTATGGATTTTACTCACATTCTAAGTGCATTATGCAGGGATCTTCTAATGACCAGCATGAACCCAGGCATAAAAATGCAGCCTAAGTCAAAAGGTGAGGACTAGAATCACCTGAATACCTTACTGAACACCTTCTTAACAACTGAATTCTGTAAATGTTTGGAGAATTTAACACGTCTGAGAATGTAAGAAATTACTACAGTTTTCTTGACAAAATACTTCTTGTGATGCTTTTACTTTCAGCTGTCCCAACGAACTATGTAGCCTACTTTTCTTTAGGTAACAAATCAAATATAAAATTAACACTGGTCACGGTATAAAAGGTAGCCTATACACTCTTTCATGCACATGCAAGCAAAAATGTTAAATCATCAGTAAACTAATACAACTGCGCAGTTTATGTGGTAAATCACAGACCCACATCTGGAGAGAGAAAGGTAAAACAGCGGTTTCAATAGTGTTTTGTTGTTTTTTTTTACAAACCGATAGCGCACAAAGCCTACCTTTATTTGGTGTGATTTCTCGTGGAAAATGCAGGTTAAAAAATCTTATAAAAAAGAGATTCGTTTCTGTTTTTTAGTAAAAAAAAGAAACCAAAAGCGCGCTGCTCGCCGCGTCTAAACCTCTCTGCAAAGTTCAATCAGATAACTCACTTCCTCATTGGTCTCTCTGGCACAGCGCCTCGTAGGTGGGGTTGTGTGTGTGAGTGTGTGTGAGTGTGTGTGTTTGTGACATTGTTGTATGTTGCCTTATAGCCTATCGTTGCTCAACGTGTGTCCGAAACCTCACAACTTGAATTAACTGAATTTAAATGAGTATTTCCCGTATGAGCCTGCAGCCTCCTCACTGCTGGTTCAAGCTGCTGCATTACCGACAGCAACATTGTAGTTATAACGTATAGTCATTGCATGCTTAGGCACTGGTTCCCAACCTGAGGGTCAGGACCTTCCATAGAGTCGCCTGAAATATCTGACGGGTCTCAAGATGATTTACAAAATAAACATTAAAGAACGGTTTAAAAATCCCCTCATAATATACTTACAATGTAGGCGATGGGGGCCAAAATTAATTCTGTGCAAAAACGTATTTAAAGGTTTATCTGAAGTTAATTTGAAGCTTCAGCCATCCAAATTATGCTGTCTGAGGAACCACAAAGAGGGAATTTGATGCTAAAAAGACTGTAAATGTGGCAGATATTCACCTGAAATGACTAACTCAGACTGCTGAAGCCTCATATAAGCTTCAAATAAACTTTTAAATGCAAATTTGCACAAAATGACTGTGTGGACACACTGTGAATTTTGGCTCCCATCAGTTTAACTGAAAGCATGTTTGAAGGTGATCTTTTAATAGCCAGTATAAACAGGAGGAATAATTACAGCGAGGTAAAACCTTCCTCATTGTTCATTTGGGCACCTGACTGTTGTTTCAGGACAGACTTGAAAAATTGGGAACCTATCCTTTTAAGACAAAAATATTTCCGCTAAACAAGTTTTCTTTCAGATCATTGCTTTATATTGTGAAATATCAGATAGCCCTACCTCCACCCCCCTTTTCCGGTCTCTAAAGACTATTCAAATTAAAGAATGAGTTGAATCAGGAACACCCTGATGGAATATGAGTTATGGTGCAGTCATGAACCACAACATTCCCAGTTCATGTCCAGCCAGGAACCTTTGTCATCTCTCTACTGTCGCTATCCAATAAAGGCAAGCTAAAAAAATAGGAAACTGCCAATTACCCTCGAGTAAATATGCCCTAGCTGCTCAGGTATAGTAATGTTAAATATAATGAATCAAATTTTATTAAATAATTCACTGTATTTAGATGGAGGAAGTGCATAATTGGAGATTTTAAACATGGTCCGACTATATGAGTTCTTCTGCATTTTGACTGCAGTAATGAAGAAGTTGAAGTAATAATCAGTATAACATAGTTTCATGTTCTGTACTATACGTAGTAAGCTAATAAAACATTGACAAGGTCAGTTTTTGCACTGAAATGTAATGAAATGATTCACTTCATGACAATATAAACAAACATGCTCAAACAAATATGCACAATCCAAATCAAACATTTTTAATATAACAAAGACATTCAGTCATGTTAAGTTAGCCATGGTAGTGTGTCCATTAAACTTCAGTGAACAACATACAGTTGTCTTTGCCACGTTGGAAGTGGACAAACAGGGCAATTGCAGAAAATATATATTATCAATATGAAATGTTTTTGGACAGTGTTGCAAAATGTGTTTATATTTCTGGTTAAAAGAGAGCAGTGAGGCAGGAGATAAGAGGTAAGACAGGCTGTTAAGCAAAGTGAGCATGAGACAGATTTGGCATGTAATGTTAAAGTCAAAATCAGCAACTTCATGCATGTTGTGAACTTTTCCACATACATAGCAGCTGAAAAGCAGACTGTGTGAACTCTAATGGTAGACATCGGGCTGTACACCAATCTTGTATTCAGCTTTAACATTAATAACATTTGAGAAACAAGGTGAATAAATCATTAGTCACAGATAGAACTGATGCTGTTGATTCATCAACTTCTGTGGACATGGAGGCTGTCAAAGTTTTTACTACAAAGGTGCATGTTTGCTTTTGACAAAAGTAGCATTACGCTCCAGTGTTACAGCCCTCCTTCCAGATGTCTGGTTCAGCTCGCTCATATCCACACCCGAATCTAAACTGGTCTCTCGACTCTCAACTGGCCTTCTTCTTCTCTGCTGCTCTGACACATTATAATGGATCTCAGCTGCAGGTTTGCCCTCCAGTGATACAAACCAGGCCCGAGGAGGCTGAGGTGAGGGGATTTTAGAAAGTTCTGCCAAGGCATGCACAGAGTGTCTGTTCCCCCTGATTTTATTTAATGTTCCTGGGACCGACACAGATTCTGGGAGGCCATATTGACTTCTGGATGTGTTGGACGTTGATGCCTGACAATCCTCTAAAATTCCAAGCTGGTCCTCAGTTTCTACTGCCTGGTTCTGGGTAGCAGAAGGACTTTTCGGCACAGTCTGGGTGAAGCTGTTTTTACTCTGCGGTTCTGTGGCACCACTGTTTGAAGTCCCTGCTCGAGGCAGAGTGGCCGACTTACTCCACTGGGGCTGCTCTAGTTGCTCTTCCAAATGGAAGAATGCTGGAGCGTGAAGAATGGCGACAGGTTGGTTGTAAAAGAACAAATTCTCTGTCAGAGATGCTGGAACTCTCATTTGATCTGCAGTCAAATCATTAGGTTCAGTGTTGAGGTCCAGCTCGGCACACTCAAGCGCAATGGCCACAGCATTGGGATTGGCAATTACATTTCCGTTATATATGGAAACAGCGGCATTGTGTCGGTTATCCCCTCTTTCTGTAAATGATTGGTTCAGTCCATCCTGTGAATGACAGGTGATACCTGAAGATACTTCAAAGACTTCATCGTCGCATGTGGAGGTGGTTTGGTCTTTTCTTGTCACTGGTAGGATCATCTTTGCATTAGTTTCACTTGGGGAATTTCTGTAGACAAGACAAAAGATTAGCCTCAGACAGTGCCAGGTCAATGAAATGCAGCACAAGAGTTGATTCATTTGTCAGAAAGCTCATCCTGCATAGACCACATGATTAGGCAGTGAGAACAGAGACATTATAAACACATTAATTTGAACAAATAATGCATTTGCTTTTGTAATCACTGATGCTTTGTGTAATTTTTAACTGCCTGATTATTGAAGTGGTATTTAAAATACTCCACTCCCCATAGCTTTGAAAACGGGCTTTGGAAAGTTTGTAGCTTGCTCAGAGGGCAGCTTCAGACCGATTCACCACAAAAAAATACAAAAAACTAAACTCCTCAAATCACTCCTGCAACAAATCCCTGAATACACTACTTCTAGTGAAGCTTCAGAGCTACGAGGAGCTGAAACTATGACACTCGTCACATGATATAGATCGTCATATTGCACAGCCCTACACAAAAGTTGTGTTATTAGCTTAATTAGGACCTATGCTATATATGATACGCAGATCAACAATGGAGAAAGGATTATGCTACAGGAGGAAGCTACAAACTTTTCAGAGCCACCGTTCAAGGCATGAGTATTTGATACTGAGAAGATTTTCAGTGGAATATTCCTTTAAGTAACTCATAAATAATGCTAAATAGGCATATATAGATATATAGAGATATAAGGTGAAACAAAACCAGAAACTCTATCTTTAATTGTTATTCTAAGCGTTATTCTGATCTACCATATGAACATCCCCACAGTTTATACATAGACTTGTGTGAAATTAAAACCTTGTTACCTGCAGTAATACAATAATCCAACCATAAGACAGATGACAATAAAAAGCACTCCTCCAAAGAGGACCATCAGTAAAGATGAGTGGCGTAAGATGAAATCAATGGGGACGGCAAGTTCAAAGAAACCTACAGCAGATAGATGGTCAGAAGAAGAAGAAGATGTTTGAGGAGTAAGGTAAAACATGTATGCATTCAACAAGGTCAGTTTTGTATTAAATCACTCAACTTAAGGAAATTACTGCACCCATCATATTCAACGGATTGCCTTTTTTCCTTCTTATACTCACTTGATATTTTTTTCCATTGGCTTTGTGCAATTGATTTTTTAACCTTCAGCCTGAGTGATCCCATTATATGGTAGTTTTACAAGACCAATGTTTCTTTCATTCATAAAATTGCATTTGTAAAATGTTTTTTGATTAACATAACATAGCTGTTTTAATGCTGACTACGTTAAGGATGCCACACAAACACAAAGACTGTATTGTATTTATGGGTGAACACTTGCCTCTGGTGGATGGCAAAGGTGCTGCAATCCAGTAGCCAAGGTGAGGAGCTGTAAATGTCCACCTGAGTTTTCCATCAACCGACATCACTGTCCCTAGTCCCTTTCTCATCCATCCACCTAGGTTTGACAAACAACAGAACAAAGAAAGAATTGTTGTGCATACTTCCTTCCAAAGTCAGGTCAATGTTAACGGTTTCTAAACTCATAAAATGCTTTATGATATCTCTTTGTATCTCTTGAAATTTTTCTAAACCCAAAATGAACAAAAATGCAGTTTTGAGAATAGGAATGAATCAGCTAAACTCATCTGTGATCAATTTAGACTTTAAATTGAAACATACACCATTGTAAGCAGATGTATGAGGCCTCATCTGTCTACACCCTTGTCACATAAAGAAATGCTAAAATTGACATAAATGATAGAATATTGTTACGTATAAAAGGGGGTTATGAGGCAGTCAAACAATAAACATTACATGGACAAATAAAACTGTACAAAAGTAGACTGAAATATGGAGAAAAATCTGAAAACCAGTTCTTTCTGATGCATAGTGGCCCTGTAATGAATCCTACCTCCATGACGCATATCACATTTTTTGTTGGGACTGTGTCAGACAAGAGTTCATTAATCTCAACTTGCAGGAGGGGACAGTTACTTGCCCACTGCTTATCATGCTGCCAGTATTTCCCTCTCAATATTGTCTCCATCTACTTAATAAAATATGACACAGGAACCAAAGATAGGGGCAGGAGGTACATGTCATAAGACTTTTAGTCACAAGACTATCAAGAAAGAATTAGCTAGTGCATGATGAACTAAACATGGCAGTTAGCCTCCTTATCAAGGCTGAACAGACAGGCCCTATAACAGCTTTCTGTCAGAGGCATCTGACTGACACAAGTTCATGACAATAATAAGACATGATGAGTGATTCGCCCAAAGCTCTGCATTTAAGTTAAAATCTGTCCTGCAGAGTCAAGACACACCTCCCTATGATTTTTTTTTTTTCACTGAACATTAACTATAATAATATGACTTGATGCTGATGGCTGTATATACAGTATTAAAAAAAAAGAAATGAACCACTGGGGTAAGAGTGCTGCCCAGGCCTTGGTCTCTTTTAATCTAATGGATGAAGTTTATTGTAAGTCAGAGAAAGTCAGTTAATAGTTAAACTCACAGGTCCTGACTGACTCATGATTCATGTTCGACTGTGATAAAGGCCAATGGCTATATGTAGTTTAACCCTTTACACCATGTGCAATGATCATTCACAGCCTTTTTGATTCATATTGTGTCCTTTTTAAGATGTCACACCATAGGTGATAAGGGCATTTCTAAATGGGTTGTGTTTGTTGTTTCATTATCATTCTTTTTTTCTTTTTTTTTCAAAGTTTTTGAAAGTTTCAACTAGAAACCATACAATCATCATCACTTCCTTTCCCGACTCTATAAAAAACATGGTAGTTAATTGCATGTATGATAATGATTTCCACTCACCAGTGGTCTGGTTATATAACCATGCTGGAATAATGTTTGAAGTCTGAAGTCCACAGTTGTCAGGAAGAGTGAGGCTGATCTGTATGGGCCCACTGACATTTAACTCTGTGTCTCTGAAGAAGAGTTGCACACTGACAGCCGCCACCGGACTCAATTCCACACTGACGTACCCTTGAAAAACAGGAGATTAATGCTTCAGAGAAGCCTAATGGTGTGTGCTCTGGGCAAATTAAATTCACACAGTTTTATCTTTTCATGAATTACATTTTCATATATAAACACCTCAGCCACATGGTACCTACCAGTGAAACTGAAAATGTAGTTTGCAAGACAATGTTTAGTTCTGTTTGGATAATCTGGTCAATGTGTTATGAATCATAAGACTCTAAAGCTTAAACCAGTTTATTATAGCAATTATGTGTAGAATGTGTAAATATACATACAGTATACTGTGCAAATTCTTTAGGCACTTTAGATGTTTAGATTCTTATCCATCACGCAATACCATCAGGGAAGTGTATGATCAGTCCCAGATTTATTCTGCAGCATGAAAACAACCGCAAACATACAGCCAGAGTCATAAAGAACTATCTTCAGCGACAAGAAGAAAAAGTAGTCCTGTATGGATGGCCCCTGATCTCAACATCATGGAGTCAGTCTGAGATTACATGAAGAGACAGAAGCAACTGAGACGCCTAAATCCACAGAAGAACTTTGGCAAATTCTCCAAGATGCAGGAACAACCAACCTGCCAAGTACCTTGAATTTTCAAATTTTGTTTGTAAAGAAATTAAACAATCCCAGTAGAAACTATTGCAGGCTGTGTGCTGCTTCCAGTCTATTCATCTGGTTCAGTGTGAATTTCTGTCCACAACAGACTTTTTTGTTCCAACCATCAGATGACACCAAAGAAAAAAACTTTTCAAATGCTACACAAAGTTAAAGCTGCATTAATTAAAATTTTAGACATTTACTAATGATCAGATGAATATCTGATATAAGTACTATCACTATCAATTGATCAATCACAGCTTCTGTTGTTATTACAGTCCTTGTGTTCACACAGGTCTGTAACTCCACCACGCCCACCATCTAGCAGAGTTTATAAAGTGGCATGATTCAAACAGTTGCCAGACAGACTATTCAGCCAACAATGGGTGATGCTGCAGCTGCCACCAGCCAGACGGAAACCTAAACAGTGCCAGTTAAATCAAAAAGACCGCATTTCTTTGCACAAAGAGAGCGGGAGAGAGAAAGCACTAAAACAAGGATAAACATAGGTTTGGCGTTTGGGAGATGGACAGCCTTAAAAGAGGCCAAAGGACTGAAACTAGATGCCGATGCGGCATCCTCTGCTTGTCCTTCCTCTCCCTCTGCTAGCTCCACCTCGCTGTCTTCCAGCTCCTCTCCCCTAGAAGGGATCCAGAGGCTGGAGGGAGCCTCACCGGCCTCCTTCAACTCTCGGTCACTACATAAACACAAACACAACACAGACTTTTTCTCTTGTTACTTGACATATTACTAAGTAAATGCTGTAGTGGTAATCTGTTTTCAGTTCACTTCGGGCTTGGCACTATTTGTTGTAACCAGGCATCAGTAGTTTGGAAGGCGTAGGCTTAGGAAACAGGACGGGAGGGCTGAGGAGTAAGGAGTGGCTTAAGCTGAGTTTGTTTTGTAGTCTCTCTTACCCTCTAGCCGCCGGAAAAAAGGTAGTCATGGTTGCTTTGAAGTGATTGTGTAGTTTCTTCTCTACATACAAAATCTAAATGATTTTACTAGTACTTTTATTCATAGAAACTAAGAACAAGAATGTGTAATGAAATACAGGTTCCAAACTTCAGACAGACTGTAGAATAGATTGTGCAATATCCACTTTGTGGGAAAAGTCTACTACTCACTGCAATAAATATACTATGACCCAATATTAATTACTCTGAAGGCAGCTGTCAGTATACACACACCTGATTTACTGCTCATGATGCCCAAAGTGTTGAGAAAGCTGTCCTCTGACGGCAGCTTGGGGATGGTCAGGTAGGCCTTAAAAGAGGAGATATCACTGCTGTCTGTCAGATTCAGCAGGCTCTTGGGAAACTGGACAACAGGCCGCAATGAAGCATCTACAAATAATGCAAAATGAGGTAAATAACAGCTCAAACATACAGTGTGTGTGTAAAATAAACATATTTCCCCTAAAGTGCAGCTATCTTTGTCTGACACAATCTGTTTTCTATATGAATGCAGGTGCTCCATACAGACAGTCAGAGAGATAAAAATCAATAGAGGAAGAAAGAAACAATTATTAACAATGTGTACAGTACCAGATATTTTGCCAGTGATGAGGACAGAATCTTCAAACAGCCAGATGTTCCCTTGATTCAGGCCAAGTAGTGACATGGTCACTGATGAAAATACTACAGCAATGATAAAACATGAAGGAGAAAGATGCAAAATTAGCTTTCAGTGCTTTATTTAAAAATTCTACTATTATTCCACTAGATGGCAGTGTTACATTATGTTTTGTCATGTTCCATAGAGAGGAGAAGTACGAGAATTCACATCCACAACAATAGCTCAACAATAGCTCAAGATTTAAGATTCAGTATATTATAATCAGCTCTAAATTCGGAGCTACTATTGGTGGCAGATGAGCTACAGAGTCAGAGGAAGACACACACTCCAGATGTGGGTTATAAAGTGATGCAAAATAGTTTTGCTTGGGTGCTGGTCACCTAATAAGGTGTAAAATGAAATGAGGTGGAGAAAGAATCACTGAAGTAGCCTGTATGAAGCACAATATTTTCAATGAAAGCATCCTGAAAATAAATGCTGCGATCTGGTCTTCTGAGCAGATTTATTATTTTACTTCCTTACTCTTTTTATAATGTATTTTAATGTTTTAACTTAAATTCTCTCTTCTTTTCTTCTTCAAATTGTTAAGCACTTTGAGCTGCATTTTGTGCATGAAATGTGCTTTAAAAATAAGTTTCTTCTTATTTTTGTGAATGTGGCAAACACTGTACATGTGACAACATGTGTCAAACAAACACAGGAAGTATAACCACACTGCATGCAGCTCACAGAAATTGTAGCTATACAAATAATTTCTATAAGCTATAAAATAATGTCAGTTAAACCCTAACTTACAGATCCAAAGAGCAAGTTTCCTTCACAAGAAGGGTTCAGATGAAGTCTAGCACTGTTGCCACTCAATTTAGAAAATACATTTCAAGACTTTAATGATGCAACTAACCCATTTTTGAAGAGTGATGTATCATGTTCAAAATCAATAAAGATATGTGATACAAAAAAAGCATTTCAGCAATAACAAGCTTCAGAACAGTCTATACTTGCTGACCTTGCCATAGTCATAGGAGCCGATGATGAATAAATAATGACACTGCCTGTCTTGTCTTTATTCATTTGATAAAGTTAATTAATTTTGGTGATTCACCTAAACAATGTCCATATTAAGCACATACTGTATACACATTAAATGGCCATCTTACTTGGTATTCTGCTGGTTTTACAAGGCAGCACTGTGTAAATGTAGCCATTCTTGCTGGCCACAACTGTGACAGGCAACCCAGTTTGGTAAGGTACGTGAAGAAAAACACCACCGTCCTCCCCAGTAAGAACTGTGTTGGTCCTGGTATAGTTGATGTAGACCTCCACCACTGCCTGGCTCACGTACTGACGACTCAGCATGTCAACAACCTGGACCTTCAGATTAAAGGGAGAACCTGGGGAAAAATAAAGACTGGGTTAAGATGAATGCGTGGTCAGAGCAAGGGACTCACCAATCTGATCCATCGGAGCCATATCAGAGCCAAATGGGTATCAGACCAATGTGATCCACCTTGAATATGATAATTTCTGTTCTACTCTGTTCATTTGCTAGGGAGTGATGTGTAAATTTACAGTTACTACTCATCAAAAATTGCACTTGCTTGACAATAAATGTATCTTAGTAAAGTAAAGGCAGTGGTAGGATTTTATCGTCAAACCAGAGGTGTTGCCAATGCAATTGGCAGGTAGCTAACATTACAAAAAATGGACTCAATGCAGTTTTTCAAAAAGTCAGTTTTCTGAGCTTTGTGTCAGCAAGTCATGCAGTATGCAAGGTCAATAAAGGGGAGCGGTTCAGAAAATGAAGACTGATGTTACATCTAATTAACAACAAACTTTTGGCAAGTGGGGTAAATAAAAAACACTACAGAGGAGCTACCTTGTTTATCTGTTTTGGTTTATGAGAAAAAATAAGAAAAAAAAGACAAGGTTTTCACAAGTACTCATTATCAGCCAATATCCTGAGTTTAGAGAAAAAAATCTCATCAGCACATTCCTAATCAAGACAATGGTACTGCTTTTAGAGCTAATTTTGTGCGTGTTCACACATCTAATCTACAAGGAATGGTCAAGACAACTATCGATATAATGCTAATGATACTACAACACCATACACATTCTCAAAAAATACACCTCTCTGACACACGTTCAACAAAATGTAACATTATAAGCACCACAAAATTAGTATGTGTTGCTGGCTGGATTACATCACAAAGTTTTTTTAAGGTGTTTCAGTTATTTGGCCAGCCTGTTTATGCAATACAGCCAAGAACTTAAATGTTTTAACAGAATGGAGGTGGCTGCAGTTCCAATTAACCCAGGTGGGGACACATTGACAACACAATGGGAAAACCAATTTGCAGAATCCCTCAAGGATATCAATCAGTTAATCCTGGCAGATTTTAAAGAGGTGGACACAAATACAAATGGTTAAGCTGGGCAATTAGTACAGCAAATCATGCATTCAAGACAACATTATGCTACATCAGCATGCAGACAGCTAAGAACAGTACAAATTTCCATGTGATTCTCTGGAGGGGAACCTACTCATTACATGATTTCTACCAGAGAATCTCATTTAAGACCTAATGATGATGTGACACCCTATCCACAAATCCAATTAGCCACTATCACACTGTGCACCAATACCCAATTGTAAGTTCATGACAACAAGACTTAATTTCTGAGAGGTATAGAATTGCATTACAATGAAGTAATGTTTAGTAATACATCACTATTTGCCCATATGAATAAATGTTGGACACGCACATCCCACCAAGAATCAATGCCTGACACAGGCAACTCATTAAAGCTGCATTAATCAATATTTTTTTATAGAAACAATTATATGAATCACTATGTATAATGTGGAAGGTGTTGCAAGGAGTGATGAACTTACAGAAGAATTATCACCCGACTCTGCAGTTCCCCTGGGCTCTCTGGAGTTCTTTTGCCTCATTTAGGTATTTTTTGGTTTTTAGACTACAAATTTACTTTGTTTTAGGGCGTTTTCAAACCTGTAGTTTGTTTGCTCTGGTCTGAATCAGTGGATGAGTTGGTAAATGTGGTCAGATGTGTCAGATGTGGTCAGGAGCAAGAATATAAACACAGGAAGAAGGTCCTCCGGTCAAATGCAACATTCTTTGTTGTGCTACATCCAGGTGCTAGCAACTGTTGATTTTGCTCAGCTGCATCCCAGTATGGAAAGGGTACCTAGCTGCAGGAGCCTTTTAGATAAAACTCACAGAGTATGCCTAGTTGTTGGGTCAGATCATGTTCCCACCACAAACGAATCACCCCAGAGTTCATTGGGACCACCTCATCTAAAGGATCTCTCTAAAGTTGTTTTAGTTCACACTGAGCACAATTACTGTGTTCAGATCTACCCCTATGAATCACACCAAGAGGGAAAACGAACCAGAGTCCGATTCAATGGGACTAAAAACTGCAGATCTGAAAACACCCTAGTCCTTGTCGGTCTTATCAAACCTGTTTCTAGCTGCAGCAGGCAGTTGTTTTGAGTAAAAAAGCTCTAATAAAGCGACTGTATACTACCTGCCAAGTACCAAACAGCAAACAGACAAAGTAGCAAAAGTTGGAGGTGACCAAACCAGTGCTAAAGGGAGAGTGAATGTTGTTATTTGTCAAGCAGATTGACACAGGACTCCAAATGAATGTTAATGTTGCTCTGTGTCTGCTGGATGTCTAAAAAGGCAACTGTGTGTTAACACATTCAACTTTTATATGGTGATAATATGTCAATGTTGTGTTTACAGCTTGTTCTGCTGCCCTCATATGGACAAAACTAATTTAATTTAGGTTTTAATTGTGAGATTTTGGAATTCGAGTTCAGCTTTCCAACCCCCCGCAATCAACTGGGTAAAAATGTGTCAATGTCTTGCTGTGAACAACCAATGACGGGTGTAGCTTTAGGTTAGAACAGCATATTTAAGAGAGAAATAAATCAAATGCATGATTCCACAGACCAGCTGGGAACATGTGAGCACAACCGCCCCATAATAAAGCATAATAAAGCCACTGAACAATGCTTCAAAGAGGCACCAAATGCACTGTGTACAGCTGCAAAACTCTGCTAGAATTTAGCAGCTCTAAGGTATCTTCCTTCACCTACTGATCTGGTATAAATACTCTCAACTGTAGTTAACTGTTCCTGTACAGAGTGGTCTGGGAAGTGAATTTCAGAAAACATCTCAGCAGATGCCTCATTATCAACTCTCCATAAGTGCAATATATCATAGTAATTTAGTGCTATAAGGCCATAAAAAGGTCCTTACTGCACTTTTTATTAGAAACTAAATGCTGCAACATCCTTATAGCAGCAATCTCACCAGTGATTATGTCATTTTTCTCCAGTGGAGACATTCTACACTGACAGAAGTAGTGGTTGAATTTGCAAGTGTGATTACTCATAATCCTGCTGCTAAAAGATCTGCCAAAGCTCTACTGAAAACTCATGAAGCCATGCCTCATGGTACCAGGTTCATACAACATTTCAGCAAGTGCCAAAGTCAGATCATCTCATATCAATACCCCTAACAATTCCCTTTGATCAGAGGCAGACACGTGCCTGGAGCTGCCAGGAATGCCTTTTAGCCACAGTGTGAAACAAACATCTTTGGCAGTGGTAGCAGCCTTGCTCAACCCACTGGGATACATACACCAGTGCAGATGGACAAGTGGATGCTTGTTTGGGAGAGGAAGTCTGTTCATGTGTGTTCTGCCACAGTGGCCAACACAACAGAAGGGGGTCACTATATCTGAAGTGGAGGTGTTTCATGCCAGATTACTATAATCTCCCCATTTGGCGAAATGAAGCACGCCACAAAGAGGTTTATGAAGTGGATTGAAATGGACCATCTGAGGCCACTGAGGCAGATGAGAAACAGATCCCATGTTGTGTGTGATATCGCTTGAATACTGTTATTATCACACACACGATAGCAAAAGAATGCATTTTCACTTAAGTGTTTACAAAAGCTCTCCATATCAATGTGTGCATATTTGACTTTTTAAAATATTTTTCATTTATAACATGAGGAAGATATTAATCCTGATCAAACTCAAATTTAAAAGCTCCTTGCCCTAGAAAGAGAAGTAATTATTAGAACAGCAACTTATAATTACTGAAAATACCACGTCTCTGGCTAAAATGCATTTAAATTTGCTTTTGCTGACACATCAAGCAAATGTAGCTTTTCATCATTATCATTTCACCAAAGACCACAATGTTGCTCTATGATCAAAGTAAACCATGCTTGCTGGGGGACAGCAAATAATACAGTCTGACATGGCAAACAGGATGGAACAGAAACATGGTGATCGGTCATTTCTGTGAGACCACCAGGCAGCACAAACAGATGGTCCAACAGCGACTTATCTCTGGTAACCCCACCCACCCACTCACCCTCCTTAACAGAGCCTTGGGCATGCTTGTTTGTGTGTGAGTGTGTGTTGGAATTAGGCCATACATTCCACCGATGGAGGAAAACACAAATGCACCCTTTGATATGTGGGCCAAATCTGTCTTAAGCACAGGTCAGCGATATCAAATTGAACTGAGATTTGAAACAAAGGATGCAAACAACCACTGGCCGTGCTGTCAGAACTATAATCCTCCCCAGGGCCAAACAATTAAATCTATTGCTTCTACCATGCTAAAGGGGAAACAATAGAGATGTTCATCTTAGAATGGGAGAATCGACCATATAGTTTAAGAGAGGAGGTGATTCTGTTCATTTCTATTTCCACATTTTCTCTTTTTATGTAGTAGAAGTGAAAAGTAGGCAGTCATTCCCCTTGAGAGTTCACTCTGCACTGAAAGGACAGGAAGGCTGAGACGCAGAGGAGGTTTGGCAGGACACAGCACAAGCGAGCACGGAGGGGGTGGGGGGATGGGGATGGTACGACATCATGCTTGGGTACATTTCCAAGTGTTTTAGTCGACAACACAGACCGGAGGATCATGTGATGACAAAATGGTAATGTACTCCTACAGCAGCATGAATTAGTCATGAATCAGTTGATAAGTGAACAGGGTCACAAATCCCCCTTTCAGCTGTTCTCCACTGCTCTGCTGTAAACAAGAAGACATGTCATGAAAAAGCATCTCTGTGAGAGAGTGAGACAGACACACAGGGCAGGAGAGCATATTTTCACTCTGTAAATTAAAACAGCTGGATACTTAATTTCTATTAAAGAAGAAGAATCTGCTGTGATATTAAAGGCCTTTTGTGCAGCCACATTGACAAGTAATGCTAGCATATTTTTCGTCTTCACGATCATGTTAAAATCTTTATATATATATGTCATAATATTGTGGATAATGCACATATACATTGACAAGAAGCTGCCTTGTTGGTTGTTATGCAGTAAACAGGGACAGATGGAGAAACCGTTACTCATGAGGCGACAACAGCAAGCTCTCTCATCACTTATTACTCATGATCAGGTCAGTAGATTTGTGTGCAAATCCTGATACAGATGGTCTGGGCCGGCTAAATCAGGACATCTTAGTCTAAAATCTGTTCCTGTCCTACACTCTGATGGCTGGAATGAAGAGAACTGTCAAAAATACAAATATTAATCTTTATTCTCAAGCTTCAATGTCAATATTTGACTTTTACAAAACTTAATAATAGCCTACTAACATTTTAAGTTTAAATATTAAACATCAAACACAATAATTTGGCTGATATGAAGTGCTGCTGAAGTTCTGTGATACAGTGTGAAGACTATACAAACCTGGCGAAGGATGGAGGACTTGCTGTTGGTGCTGAAAAGACTCTTGTTTCATGTTATCCCGGTTTGGAAAGTTCCCGTCATCGACATGCAGAGAGTGTCCGGTCGGAGTGAACTCTCCAGTCGCTTTGGCACTCTTGCATAAAATCAGCGCAGACAGCAGACAGATGAACAGGCGCATGACTTCACAGGAGATGCTGATCGGTGACCAGTGTGTCACTTTGAAAACCGAGTTTCACAGTTTCAAATTTCATCTACAACTTGAACTCGGTCATAGATGCGCACTCCATCCCCATCCTAACTACTGGTAGTGCACTCTCCAAACTGCGCAGGAAACTCCTCCCCTTTAAGCTACTTCGGGAGGCCCATAGATGCTCCATCCCTCTATCTATCTATCTATCTATCTATCTATCTATCTATCTATCTATCTATCTATCTGTCTATCTATCTATCTATCTATCTGTCTGTCTGTCCTTATTTATTTATTTATTCATTTTATTTATTATTTTATTTAGCAGTGGCATCACTGGTAGTACTACTGCACAAGTAGCCCATAGTTTTGTATATGCCAATGTATCTATCCACTATGTATCTATCATTATTTATGTATTTATTATTATTATTATGTTTATGTTTATGTTATTATTATGCTGTGGTTTCTGTAGTTTTTTTTTGCACATGATAATCTATCTATCTATCTATCTATCATTAATTTTAATTTTTTAACAGTGGCAGCATGAGTAGTAGTACTGCAGTAGTAGTCCATAGTTGTGTATATGGCAGTACTCTTGGTTTAGTATTTTAATGCATACACAATAAATAACATAATTATTTCATTATAAATTCCACGTTCAAAACAAGATTTTAAGATTCTAAAAATATTTTTAAAGGAAAGATAATAATGTCAAAATGTGAACAGTGTTCCTATAATCAAATGATTCTATTATAGCAGGCTGAATTACGATTTCCCATTGGATGGTGTGTAACATGCTGCACATCATTCCTGCAAAAACTTGAGAAAAATCACCTGCATCAACCAATTTCCACCACTAGATGGCGATAATGCAATACCAGTTGACCAACAGAAACACAAAACTTTCAGTATAGCCATCATTAATCACATTTTTTTTAACATACAGGCTGATAAGAACTTGTATTTAACCTCAAAGTCTGTCCTCAAGGACTATGACTTATACATTATACTGGTATGATGAGTAGTGGCAGCAATAGTGAAGGAAGTATTAGTGGTGGTGTCAGTAGAGTAGCTACAGCAGTGGGAGTCATAATAGCGGCTGTAGGAGGCAAAGTACTATAGTTGTAGAATCAGTGGCAGTAGCAGCAGTAATTGTATTTATATTAGTGCGGTCAGTAGTACTGGTAGTGATGGTTTTTTATAGGAATTCTATTGGTTCTATTGGTTTATTTAATTGTCATACATTTGTGGGACATTCCAGTCTAATCAAATGCATCCATTAAAAATTAATTCTGCCACAGGCCTCTTTTTTACTCCTCTCTTTTTACATGTTTTAATCAGCAACTCTCAGAATTTATCCAAACACGGTCTGCATGTCTGCATGCTAGTATAGAGCTCTCACCAATGGCCACTGAACTTTGGGGGAAACAACACATTTCCTTAGTTAGCCCCTTTTTTTTCTATTTATTGGTTTGTGGTGTACAAAATCATTAGAAAAACTGGTTGAATTTTGAATGGAGAATGGACAGATTCACAGTGTTGTAGCAGTGGGTCTTCACAGATACCCTGCATAATTGGGTGAATTCTGAAAGCTAGATTGTCCATCCTACTTGCTATCTACCACCAGTTCAGTTTTTCCCCCATGTGGTTTTGTTTTATTTTTAATGTAGCTTCCAATATTTACAAGATACTCAATAATAAATCTCATACTTAAATCACCTTCTTCTACACCCTGGTCATAACAATTAGACAGATAGAGGTTGGAAGGATAGAACATCATTCTTCCAAAATACATTCCCTCATTTGGTGTTTGATGATGATGGTAGAGAGCACTGTCATCACCCCAAAATTTCCCATAATTACTCAGTTGGGTTTGTTAGGGCCATAGTATGGTTCACACTATTACCACACTCATCAAACTGACCTGAGAAGGATCTGCAGTCATTTATTTTTCTGTTGTCCATTCAGGTCTTTCTTTTAATTTGTCACCTGCACACTTATCGCTTACACTGCATCAACTCCAAGTGGAAAAATGTATCATGCACACACCTGTAGGATATCCGAGTGGATGACTCCATAATCCCTGGCGACTCAAAGAGCATGAATTATATTCCTCCCTGCAACCACACTGCAAATTCAACTGAGCCCTTTGGTTGGACGCAACAACATGTGTGGTGAATTCCTGAATTCGGGGGTGAGCCTTGTGTGCAGTCGATGCCCTCTACTGACCAAACCCAGACATACATTTTAGAAGAGATAGTGATATGTTTGATTGACTTGTTTATTATTCAGTATTTTCTCTCTACTCTAAAACATTGTTTCTTGTGTTTTCTCTTTGCCAACCAATAACCTTACCAACACATTACTTATTACACTTTCCTTTTTTTTAAGCCGCAAGTTCATTATACCCTTCAAGTTGCTCCTGAAGGTTGGTTTCCTCACGGTGATGTCCACCTGCAGAGCTTTCTGTCGCCAAAACATGAGTGAATCCTTTCTCGACAGGCTGCTTTAACATCATAGCTCTTCTGTGAGAGGGGCATCAGAGAGGCGGTGAGCTGACACATCCGTCCTCCTAGCTCTATTCCCTACTGACAAAGTATAAATCAGAGTCTAAACACACAAGCAGGATGATGGATGACAGTATGAGTCTCCGGGATCAATTTGCCACAAATTAGATACAGTAATGGTTCGTTTCTCCACATAAATAGCTGCATCTACAGGGACTATTTTGGAAATCTGCTCTCTTTCACCCTCGAAATCTCTGCCTGCTCTCAGCTCATCCCTGACTGCTTTCTTCTATTCATCTTATCAGAGCACAGATGGACTTTTTTCTGTCCTAGTTTATTAGAAACTGTTAATAAAGTAAAGAAATGCTTCTATTCTACTGTGTAGAAATGTTTTTCATCGTCTGTTCATTCTGGTCATTTTTTACATTGGATATTGTTTCAGTGGTAATCAAAATTAAACTGACCTGCATGTGAAATAACAGTTTTTCTCTCCTGAATGCTAATTAATGTTGGCATGGAAATAATTAAATTTAATGATAATCAATATCAACATTAATATGTTGTCAATTTGTGTGCTCAAAACTTATACAGAAAAACATTCAATAGTATCTCTGCCATGTTTGGTCTGATGGTGGTGTCTGGAGAGGTCATGAGGTCACCAGAATCAATATGCTTCTTCCTCTTACGTAAATGTGAATTCTACATTTCCTGCCAGATGAGCCATTACTGATCGAAGTCTATTGGCCAGACAGATAGATGAACAGACAGATAAAAAATATAATATATTGCTCATGTAAATAGGATCGGCATCAGTGCATTCAAAATCCCGTAAAGGTTAAACATAACTCAGTGCCATAACATATAGTAAAATGTTGTACATATTGCTGACTTACTCCTTGTTTAACGGAAAATTCTCATCACAAGGTGCCTTGTTGTATCACAAATATCTTTTACAATTTCAACTTTAGCTCAAGTATTTTACAAGACAGTATAGTAATTCATTAATTAATTAACCTAAAACTATCATAAAAAAAAAATTCTGATAACTGGCCTGAGTCATTTTGGAAGAGGCAACAGCCTGCCAGGTGACGACTTCTGCAGGTGGAACGGATTAAATGTGAGGCTTTGCAGCTGTGCTCACTTTCAAAATACCAGAGATGGACCAGAGGCAACAGACTGACGTGAGCGTGTAAGACAGGAAACATGACAAAGTGATAGACAATGTCACACGGTGAATAAGCCCTTGCCCGGAGAGACAGGTGCATGGCTTACCATTAATAATGATAACATCAGCAAGGCTTTTTAGGGCATACTGACATGCCGGGAATATGATTGGAAGATAATAAAGACTTTAGGAAACGTTTAGAAAGTCAGGAAGCAAAGCACTGATTGTGGTGAGTCTATATAGGGGAGATATTGCAGGACATTACATCAGGAATCTGTTAAACTTTAGACATTAAAGCACCGTTTGAATGCTTTCTACAATGGATTTACAGTTTTTCACATGAGTTTAGCTTTCTATTTGCTACTGGATAGCTACTGGATTTTATTTCATTCTAGCTTTTAAAAAAGGAAAGTCTAGTGTTAAGGCTTAGGATACAACTTAATACAACTTTTGCAAGTCTTGTGGCTTTGAATGTGAGACATGTAATTGAGAATAAAAATATTGGGAGGGATAGGTGCTTTTCTTCTTTTCCTTGTAATAACATGTAGATACCAATCCTTCTCAGACACACAAAAATACAGACTTTTTAAAAAGAGACATTATATTTTTTCTTCTTGTAGCTATGCTGCCGTAGCAGAAGGGATCCACCTCAGTCCAGAATAACTAAACACACATTGGGTGGACTGTCTTGAAATTAGGATATTTATGTTGAGGTCATAGTGGGTGGTGTTGGTGTACTGGAATTCATTATCTTGAAGTGTGCCTAATATTTTGCCACCCTGGTACTGTATGTTAATGGGGTGGACAAAATATTAGGAACACTATTCAATTTAATAAATAACATAAAGTAGAATTATCACCTTTCTGACAAAGTCAACAAAAAACTTAAAATGTATAAGCTTCATAAAAGTAGAATTTATGGCAGAGCTGTTGTATTGGATTGCATTTGACTGCACAGGTGTTCCTAATTATTAATCATTAAAGAAAACCCATTTGTTCAGGTGAGTCAAAAGTCTGTCAAACTGCCCGCTGCCAGTGGTGAAATATTGCTTACAGAACTTTCTGTTTTGCTTTCTATGACTCGACAACCTGGACTCCAGCTCAGACAGTGCTTGTGCATGAAGGAAAGTTCCCCTGACACTGTAATTAAACTGCCAAACCAGTGGTGATACCCTGCATTAAAAAACTGAGCTCTGCCAGCAATAACTACAATATCATCACTTCCTGTTGGGTAACACAAGAATATGACATGATTATTTTAACCCTTGGCATTCTGACGTGAGGGTAGTCTGCTTCAGGGTGGAAAGTTGAGACAGGGAAGGATGTGCCTCTTTCTTTCTCCTACTTAATTTGTGGGTTGATAGATAAATTATTGAACTAGTGCGGAACAGATGTAAGCATTTTTCTTAAAGAAAGCTTGCATGGTGGGTGTTTTGCAAAAGAGGCCAGGTTAATTGAGTGAATGTGTGTTGAATGAGCAGAATTTAAACAGCACAGCACAAAAATTAATGGATGTCTCTACCCTGCAGGACATCGAGAATTCTGTGCAAGAACTTCATTAGAGATACTCAGCATCCCTTCTTATATTAATACTGTGACTGCAATCTCAAAAAGTGTGCAAATTTGCACCGGGCTTCAGTGGAGCTAAGATCTATCCATCCTGAGACATGAAACCAATCCCAAAAGGTCTTTGCTGATTAAAATGCTTGTTGACTGTTTGTTAAACAACATCATTTCTTTCTCAGAATAGATGAATGCTAAATCTTTTAATCGTTGTATTTGTTCTCTGAAGTGAACTGTATCTGGAGATCAAAGGAGAAAAGTTGAGGACAAGCAGAGTTGCATTTGAATTGATGCAGTTTATGCTTGTGATGTCAATGCTGCTGCTCTACCAGTTCATTTACATCAGGGTTAGTACTGACCTCATGCTCAGCAACCAAATAACAGAGTTTAGAGCATTTGTTATTGATAGAGTTGGTGTAGAGAGCATCAGCTGTGATGCTTCAGATTGGTATAATGCATCAGCAAGCTCTCAGTGCTTACTTCCCAAGAGCAGCATCTCGAATCTCATTGAAATTGCATTATCAAGGACAGCTGCATTTTTAACATCAAACCTTTGAGAAGAAGTCAGGGCCTGTTTTCCATTGTGATTTAATTCATAACGGCCCAAGAACTCATCCTGCTTTCAAAAAGACATTATTTTATTTATGTAATCCTTTATTTACACAGGTATCACTGAGATAACGATCTCTTTTTCAAAAGTGATCCGTGTACAAGAATAAACAGTTTAAGCATGAACAGACACACAGAAAATACATGTTAGACATTAGATTCACATTAAGGAAACCAATTGCCGGTGAAATTGCAAGTGCTTGAGAAAAGTCTTGTAAATTCTTCAACTGTCAAGGCAACTGTTTCCACCTCCATCCATGTGTCTATTTTTATGATTATTATAATGTATACTGAGAAAAATGAATGCATCGGCATGAAACCAAGGAATATAAAGGGTATGCATATTCACTCATTTCTGTTGAATTGTTTGGCGTATCAAAATATGATTTTTATCCTTTGCTTTCTGTGCTGTTCACTAAGTTCTCTAAGTCCTGTTCCCCTTAGTTACCGTTGCCACAGCAGTCAAGCTTTTCCATTCTCACACAGCACATATGTTTAAAATAATGATGGTTTTAGCCATTTTTGAAATGTGTGTGTGTGAGAGAGAGAGTTAGGCAAGAGAATTAGGCAAAAAGCTTCTCATTTTTAGCCTGCAATTGAAATGACACTGTTGCTGGCAGATTTGATTGTACCTAGGAAGCAAAAAGTCAAAATCCTCTATTGTTGTTTCATGTAGAAGACCTGGAAAACACAGAAGCTCTGTTCTTGTATTGCAGTGTAGAGCCATTTTCTGATATTATAAGTATATATATATATATATGGATAAATATAAAAGGTTTTGAGGTTGAGGACAAACCAGTGCATACGTAACACTGTCCCACATGATGATGGTGGTATTCCCCAAATTCAGTGAAGAGCCACAGTTGCTGACTTTACCCTCAACACTATTCAGGACTGGCTTCCACACAGTGGGGAAATACTGCACAGGGGATATGTGCTTGTCATGAACAGGGCTTTCTTTTTAAAGTAACGTGTAACCCCACAAAAAAGTAGTTGATGTGCTCCTTGGCCTTGTAAGTAATGCTGGGTTACTACTATAGGTAGTGTTAAGCTAGTTAGCCAGACGTGCTAATATCTGCAGCTTATATTAGAGCAGGAAAACAGACTGCTAAATCCATTCCTTCTACTTTTTCTCTTGTGTTTTTGGTTTTGGACAGGCTGATAAAAATTCATCACCTGCCAAGCTCTTAAAATGCAGAGTATCACTTTATCTGGAGCCCAGTGTGTAATGCTTCAGCGTATGAAGAAATCCAAAGCTTGACAGGCGTGCCCTGACTAGTCATATTTGTTGAGAGGCAATTGGAAAATCATTTTTTGAGGGAGGAATTTGGCAAAGAGCGATGTGTAATATACTTCTTGTGTACATATTTTTGGCAAGTCATAACAAAAACTTAGACGATTAGTCACTCATGTAGCGGACAAAACCAGGAATATAAGAGGAAAAGTTTAATTTTTTCATACACATTATGATTTCTTTTGGCGTAACGGTCTGTCTGTGTAGGTGCAGGAGTGAACACACACACACAGACCCAATGACCTCTGACCTAAAGGCATAAGTATGTCAAGGAAACAGGACAGGACTAAAAACCTGTGCCTTCCTCCAGCAGCCACAGGGGAAAAATTGACAGTTGGAATAAATGACTTTGTTTTTCTTTTCAGATACAAACAGACGACACCGACTGGAGCCTTCTCCCTCACCCCACAGACAACCTGGATGAATTATTCCCCACTCGCTCCCTTCTCTTAAGTCAAAAACTGAGAGAAGACACAATAAGTGTCTGAATTGGTCAGAAATGCCACCAAAAATGTATCTGGATTTATCTAACCGATGTTCACTGTTTAGAACAATGTAATTAGTTTATTATGGAGATTCAAACTCTGCTTCAAAATCTGTTAATTAGTTACACATATTATTGCATTTGATTTATTTAATATTAATCAATGTAAGTGTATTATTTGGCTATGGCTTGATTGCTAGATTCAAGATTCAATAAGATTGATTGATTACAATTTCAAAATGTCTCTCACTGGTTCTCATGATGTGTCAACATTATTGACAGAATGAGTGAATATCCAGTTTGCAAGCGTGTATAGTCTCCAAATGTTCTATAGGAATAGAATTATTTTCTCCTTTTCTCTCTACACAAAGGAATAAATTAGTATCAATATGGTCCCTCAAAAGAGCAAGAGTCCTATTTCTTCTAAAACATGCCTCCTAGAATATAGAAACTTTAACAACTCTTTGACGGCGGCTGTTGCTCTTCTTTTGTTTCTTTGACTGTTTTTTGGGTATTGTCCTTTTTACTCTGACTGAGAGCTGAAAGCTCCAGAAAGAAGAAAAGACTGAAAGATGCCTAAGTCACAAGCCAAGCCACACTGGTTGCCATTTGAATATTAAATCTATTATTTTCGTAATCTCCTATTTTTATCATGTAGTTAAACTTTTTAAATAATCTTTTTTCTTAGGGCTCTTCTGATTAGTTTGAAGCTCCATGCATCCAGCTCTGCAGCCTGTCACTGAATGCACCGAGACTGAGACACCTCTCTGCTGTATGTGTGTCCACTACGCGGCCTCAGCTAGTCTGAGACTGGATTCATCATCCTGAGAAGCAGTGAACCAAAGCTGTTTCACTGAACCCACTGCAATGGTCCTCATCTAGCTGTCACTCTGGTGACCCGAGGATAACTGGGTCTGCTTTGCCTTGCTCGGCGCTTTCCGGGAAGTTTGCCCATCATCAAGCCTTCATCATCCCAGAAAGAGTAGGGAAACCATCTACCATGCTTCTGTCTCAGAGTTGATGCAAGAACTATTCAAAATTTATTTTTTTATTGGCTGTAGTTAGAGCCTTGGTTAGAGTCTTAACTTGTTGATTTAATTCACTCATTCATTCATTCATTCATTCATTCAAATATTCATGCATCCATTCATTCATTCATTCATTTTAGTTGTATATATGTATATTTATGTATATATGCTTGACTTATAGTCAAGTATATATCTTGACTTGGCCAAGTCGTTTTATTTGTCTGTTCCATCAGAGATGGAGGTCACTATATTCAGAGATCATGACTTCCAGGTATAAGATTGATTCATTTAATTTAATTATTTTTCATCCTAATTAATGAATTGTTAATTAATCAATTTAGGTTGTGCACCTAGAAATGCTTAATATTAATATCAAATGTAGTGTTGTTCCTACACTCAGATATATTGCCGTGTGATTGCACAACATATAATCCGCAATATTTTCAAGTACTACATAAAAACTGAGCAAGAGTTCATATTTAGTATATTAAGTTAATTTTTGCAATGATGAATTAAATGCCATCGTGTAAAGAGTTGCTGGTCCTGCTGATTCCTGTGGGAATTACCAGTCATCGCTGATTCCTAATTTGCAGCTTTTAGCTCATTTTTGTGTCTCTCTCAGCCATTTGGTTGTGTCCCAATCCTCCAACCAACTCCTTTATATAAGCCCATGGGCAGAATCCCAGCACACAAACTCACGCAAGCGTCCAGCTAAAGTGCCAAATGGCAGAGAGCTGAAGTAGAAGTGTGCCTGGTGAAGAGTAAACATCTAGAAGGTCAAAAAGAACCTGAATGTTTTTCTCAGGAGCTGCTGTACCAAATGTAAACTAAAATACCACTTAACATTAGACATGGTAGTTGTCTTATTCACACTGCCACCATGCCAACAAGACTGTATCTTTTTTTTTGGCACCCCTTGTAGCTGAGCACAATAGTTTCAGGGTTAATTCAAAACTGACCTTATAGCACCTTTCTAGTCTGTCATTCATCAATTTCTTAGGTCACTTAGCGGTGAGGAATGTAATGTGTGGGAGTTTCACTAGATGCGACTTTGCTCTGTGCAGACAACCCGATCAACCAGAAGGAATCTGCAAGTGTAGCACCAAGAATGTGAGCTGTCCGAAATTGAACCCAGGTTCTCATTTGAGCTGAGTATGACAATCTATTGATTTAGTGACCTTTTCTGTAGCTCCACCATTAGCCCAGACTGCTAATATCTCGTATTCATATGCAATAAAATTATTATGTTATAAGAGCCGATGGTGAAACAATCATGACTATAAATCCATCCCAACTACACACACAATACTTCTGAAAAACTATGGCTATAAGTAATTTAAAGTTGATTTTTTAAAAAAAGTTTTTACATAACCCGATCAGGTAGACAGAAAAGGGCTGCTGGGGCTTTTTGGAGGGAAGCTGGTAATGAGTCTTAGAAACAGCCAATGTGTCTTAAGGGACAACTCTTCAGACAGTTTTTCAGTATTGATTTTCTTGTGATATTGCAATAACGCTGCACTGTAATTGTCAGAATGTTATTCTGTGGTTTGTGCTAACATTACCCCCAATTTATGAGCTGCATTTCTTCCTTTCTCTATTCTATTCAATCTCTCCCAGGTCCCTTCTGACCTCAAATTTGATATTATCACTGGCTGACACAAGATAAAGAGTCTGAGGGTGTTTTCATCAAAGACTGTGAATGTTTCAAACCGTTTTTCTCTCAGATAGATATGTTTCCAAAGACTTTGTAATCACATGGCTTCAAAAGCTCAAACATCAGCATCATTTTCATTCCACTTTTACTCTCTCCCCAGTGCCAATTTGACCCAAATGGATCGTGTAACTGTCCTAGTACCCTACAGTGATAGTGAGAAACATATTAGCATAGGAAAATTGGACTGGCCACCAACTGGGAAAGAGCTGACCTGCTTAATGAAAACATCCCTTTGAAATCGCACACTAAAGGAAATGAGCCTTAGTCAAACACATTGACTGTTATGTACACTTGAGAGGCAAATCCTAAGCCATTTCCTTGATTACCAATTATTGAGCACTTAAAAATTCAAATGAATGCTTCTCCTTGATAAAAATGTTGCTTAAAAGGAATGACGTAACAAAAGTAAATTATGCATTTGATTAATTTGTTGAATGAGTACAGCACAAATATATGCACATTATTTGAATTGTAAATGAAATAAAATGAAAAACTGCTAATTACTCAGCATTGCTGCTCGATGCTCTGCCTGTCTTTATTTAACAAAAGCCAAACAACATTCAAAAGATGAACAATCCTGCTAGAGGAAGAGAGGGCATGGGGTGATCTGCCATTGGACACATGACTTGAGGGCATTTTATTGGGAGATCTCTCCACAAAAATGCAAAAATGAATTTCGCAATTTCAGGTGAAGCAGCAGTCTGAGTTAGCCAAATCAAATAGGTATCTTCTTCCTGGTAGCTGTGTGTCGATGTATTACTGTTGTTTCGCCCGTCAACAAACCTGCATGTGATACCAGGAAGTATGCCTAAGCTGTGGCTCAACAAGGAAATGACACAAAGAGAGACTTTGGTGCTAAAAAGGCAGTCTTTTTTTAATTTGAAAGATTCCCACTTGATTAGCCAGACTGCTGAAGCATCGTGTTATTGTCAGCTGAACATTAAAATGCATTTAATGCATTTTTGGAAGGAACGAGGGCTGTGGCTTTTGTCCCCCATTTCTTACAGTGGATGCACACAACAAGTAATAATTTATTGAGAAAGAAATGAAAAAAAAATCTGAATCTGTCCTTTAGGATTTAGTGGCATCCAGCAGTGAGGTTGCAGATTGCAACCAAATGAATACACTTCCCCTCACCATCCCTTTCCAAGCATGTAGGAGAGCCTACAGTGGCTGCGAAACTCACAAAAAATGTGAAAGGCTCTCTGTGAGCCAGTGTGTGGTTTGTCCATTCTAAGCTACTGTAGAAACATGATGATGCAACATGACAGGCTCTGTGGAAGAGGACCGACTCCCTATGTAGATATAAAGGGCTCATTCTAAGGTCTAGAAAACACAACAATTCTTATTCTTATTTTCAAACATACTTATGAATAGTATATTCCATTTCTGCCAAGACCTTTCTGCTAGATGCCACTAAATCTTACAAACTGGCCCTTTAAAGGATGGGCAAAGTTACAAAAACTAAAGGACTAAAGGTTAATACAAAGTGAGGTGCTGGCTGTGTACAGCTAGTTTTATAGATCAGTATTTCCTCACATATTGCCTTTCTATAATAGCTCATAAGTTAATTAAGGTTAATAAAGGTTCTAAAAAGATCATGGTTATGATTAATAAAAATGCCAAGGCTGTTAAGTAGAATGAGATGCAAAATATGCAGTATATAAGCCTGTCCACTTCCTCATCTTCCACAACCTTCCTTTTCACTGCCCTGCATGAACAACACAATACACCCTGCACTGGCACTGCTGGATATAGTCTTATAAAGGCAATCAACAGTATTTGCTTGTCATTTCCCACCCCTGTCTTGCTGGCACTGGTACATGGTACATTCTGCAGTGCTGAATCCAATTTCTTTTGTATAAAAGTGAGTTTAATCTTTTTTTATTATTTTTAATATGGTTGTCATCCAAATAGAAGATAGAGGCAGATAGATAGATAGAAGATAGAAGCACTTTTATAGCATTTGATTAGGTAAAGACATTGCTATCATGATCCGAGTCTGACCAAGCCATCAGATAACAGAGAGAATGAGAGACTGGAAGCCTACCACTATTAATAATTCCACACGGAGACCAGAATGTTTATAGCATCAACTTCAGTGACCAGGACAAGCGTCTGTGTATATCTTTCCAGGGAAGATACATTTACAATACTGACAAACAGCTTCCCAGATCTTGTTGAAGTTTTATAGAGTTACTTCTCAGGAGTCACATTGCTTTCACAGTTCATAGTATTTACTGTAACATGTTAATCTTAATTATCTGCTTATAATCTATCTGACCATGTCTTGTACAGTACCCAGTAATCCAGATGCACTGTCTCCTTGTTTGTAATTGGAAGGTGCAAAGAAGTTTACCAATGGCAACAGTACAGACTTATTTAGGTGAAACATCCTCAAACGTTCCCCAAGCTCTCATTATTATTTCACTCAGTAGAAGAGTAAGTGAAACTAGCAAAATGACTCAGCGAAGGGTCTTTTTTGTTCTCTTGCATGAAAATATAGGCATTGTCAGACACTGTAGGTATGATTAATTCCACTCAGTGCTAAACATTCTCCACAGAGCCACACAGCCACACAGCACACTCCACACAGCAGGGGCCGGCAGCTGACATATGCAGGTACCGCAAGCTGCTCATCTTCCCAGAGGGAACGCAAGGCAGCGCAGACATATCTCCCCTTTCCTGCCTCAGTTCTTTAATGGTGAGAACTTGGCACTAGGTAAGTGCCTGTCCCTCTGTTTATCACTTCAAGGCTGAGGGGCCGGCTCAATAAATCCTCCCATGTGTATTATAAGATTGATCTTCCTTTTATCAGGAAACACCACAGCAGTTTTGTGGTGACACAAATCTTTTGGTTTCACTCTTCTCAAATGATAGGCGACATGCCAAATGGGGCAGAGAAACAGGTCAGCTGCAGGTGCTGCACAAGATGGAATCATTCCAAACTGATGAGCCGCTTGCTATTTATCACAAGTAGATTGCAAAATAAGTGGACATACTGTCATTAAAATATATGTTTTCACACATGTGGCTAACATGGAGTCATATTAAATCAATATGGGACGGCTAGTGCATAAAATGGATACACAAACAACAGCCCCAAATGGCCCTTTTGTTCCAGTTTATCAGTGTTGATGGTGCACACATCATGCTCACAACACCTAATATGAAGGTATCCCTGAATCTACTGTGACATTATTGTCACATTATTAAATTCTATTGCACTCAGATCTTTCCAGCTGGTCTGTGGAATTATATGTTCCATTTTTCCAGTCATAAATGGTTTTTCTAACCTATAGCTATGCCATCTTCATGGTTGTCCACAGCCAGAAGTTCACACATTTTTGCCTGTAGGGGGTTTGGATGCTAAACTCCAACTGGAAATGTCACAATTTAAAGGAGCATGAGTTAGTGGAACAAGCTGTCAACACAACATTGACCTTAAAGTTGTTGTGGCAAACATGTTAAAAAAGTTGCCTATTAATACGTCCAATAGACATAAGCATGCTTTTGGAGCTGTGTTTCTAGTCACTTGATAAATGTAAGTCCAAGTTTCATTCTCAGGGAACTATCTGTCTCTTTAGCTTCTAAATGCTCCACTGTGTTCACCAGCCAGCTGCCGTTTGGTTGCCGTTGCCCCATCCCAACAGTATGTATGTGTGCTCGTTCACAAAGAGGCTCCTGTTGTGCTGTGGCCGCTGGCCGGTGAGAGCCAATCCATGCCGCCCAACTCACAAAAATATGTATTAATAGACAACCCAAACCTGACCCGATCCACAAACTGCCAACTTTGTTTTTTTTTTACCAACCAAGTTTACTGAACACCAGTAAGCTCAGTGAGCCGTGGCCAGGGAGCAACAGGTTGTGGCCCAGGTCATTCACATAGAAATCAGTCCATAGACTGTAACAGGCAACTGAAAAAGTCTGGGAAGGTCTCAATTCTGTTACAACCTGTTCACTCATTGGCAATAAAAAACAATTAGTACATGTAAATGTCTTCACAGTTTTACATATAAAACCTTTAAAGGATACGACTGGTTTTGTAAAAAGTAAGATAATAGTCCCTCTTTTGTTACTTTCTGTCTTCCATTAATCAAAATCTTAATTCTTTAAAAATAGATCACAAATATATAATTCTATTTTTAAAAAGCAATTTCCTGTCATATAGCAGCAACAGTTAGACTTTAGCAAACATTATTTAATCAGGAGTAAATTGTACATTTGTTGGGGACCATTTTCAGCCATGTATCAATTCCACAAGGCTATAGTGAATATTTACAGCAGCAGGGAAGTGTATGAAAAACTGACACAAAATAAACTACAGCGTCCATGTTTGTTGTAATGAAGGAACATTTCACACAATGCAATGGTGTGGTTCAATGATGTGTTTTTAATAGTTTCTGGACAACAATGCAGCTCCATCGCACAGAGGAATAAAGCTTTTTCATACACAGACAATACTTGTTAGTAGGACCGGCTCAGTGTTGGGTTTGATATTTTGATGGGATTTGTTGACAATAAGAAACATCAATTCCACAAGCCTTATCCTTTTAACTAATTATTCATGCATACTGTCACAAGAAGCAAGCCACATGGGGGGAAAACAAACAAACGAAAAACAGCAGCAACTGTCTAAAGAAAAGACAAAACTAGAGGTCTATACTGCACATGATATTCTTGCCAATGTGTGTCTGCATCATTAGTATTGCATAGACCATGTCTCTCTATATGATTATAGCAACAACTGTGTACATGTGTATATGTATTCATAGTCAATTTATGCTATACATACTGAGGACATGACCACAAGACATACAAACCACAGAACAAATAGGAGAAGAAGCCTTTCAGATTGAATCAGTATTTCAAGAGCCCTCCCTCCAGGTAATAAGATTTCATGCATCTGGTTAGTATCAACTACTCCAGAGCTGAGAATCCAGTCATCAGCAGGGATGAGTCCATATTGGGAGTTTGAAGTACTGAAGATTTGCAACCACTCCTTGCCTTATTGCCTGGATAGTCATTCGCCTCCTTAGGTCTACAGATTGCAGCCATCGAACGTGATGTGAAAAACATTACATATTATCACCTTGGAGTTTATGCTTTGTTGTTCTAAATGTCTAATATAGCATTTTGCTTTCAATTTTGTTGGCCTCGTGATGTGGAAACATTCCTAAAAATATGGTCATTAGAAGAATTTTGTCGAAATATGTGGATTTTTATGTGCATAGAAATATGAAGAGCGTGTTTCAAAACGTAAAAATGCAAAGGCAAACAATCAGATACAAACAAATCTTAAAATTGTGCTGAATGTCCTTTAGATGTCCTTTAGTTGTGCAAGGAGGATGTCTAAAAATAGCTAATCTGCCTGCTTTGCATCCTTTAAGGAGTTGAGCTTTTGCAGCTCGCATGAAGCACAGAGGTGATTGGATGATGAATATCTGGGTAAATCAATACCTCTGTCACAGCAACACTTAGGAGTAATCACTACAGTCACTGAGAAGCGGGAAGACCAAATCATTATCATTTTTCGCTGGGGATTATCATCCTCTTCCCCAACCAGCTGGTTCAATAAAGTGAGGTATTGAAGCTGTATGATGTATTGATGTGTGACACTCTGGGTTGGGTTTTTTTTTGCTGATAATAAGAAACAAAGGGAAAATTGTTTTTAATTTTATAATTATTATTATTATTATTATTAGTTGAAGTACTTATCATTACAGTGCAGTATATTTATCATTCGCAAAACCAATTAGTTAGAAATATAATATAGAAATGTAATCTAACTGGCAGATGAATTCATATGCATTTATTGTGAGGAATGATAAGACAGAATCTACACAGCGATGCTAGCAGCTCTGTAAGGCTGTACTTCGGCACAGTGGTGCTTTGAGCTAAATGCTGACATCAGCAGTGTACACCAAGTTTGGATTAGCGTCCTTGAGGAGTTTTAACTTGGCAAGATCAACTTGGGAGTCCAAACTCCAGAGAACAGGAGGATGGGGATAGCAGCTGGGCTCTGGTGATTACACTTTTAACACAACTGTATAACTGCTATGTGGTGAAATGCCTAAACTCAAAGGTCAAAGGCTTTTCTGCAAGAAGACACAAAAATTACTTTTTCTGAGTTTTCAGTTACTGCTTTGACTGTGAGATGCAACACACAGAACACTTTAATGTACACAAACAAGATTTAATATGCACCACACTGCCACTGTTCATTTTAATTTTTAACATTTTTATTGAAATGTGGTGACGTCTGTATGTATGACGACTGTGTTACTGCACAACAATAAAGACAAACAAATATAATATTTCAAGGTTTATCTTCTAAGAATAATTATATTATTGTTGTTGTTGTTGTTCAAAACGCTATGCAGACATTGGAGAAAGACCAAAAGTAGATTACCATAGGGCTTGCCAACATAAGAGTGTTTTCACAAGGGCTGATGAGGGAGTGACCGGCCAGCCTACTAGCTGCCAAGATGACTGACCTGCCAGTCTCACCACCCAGCAGGTCCTCATATCACCGAAAATGTTGGAGCAAATTTTCAAATAAGAATTATTTTTTGATAAATCTAGCATATATTAGAAATCTAAATGGTTGTTTGTTGTCTCACCTGAACGAAATGAAATGACATAATTATAGTAGACAAAAATTAGCAGCAGAAACCAGCAGAGCAAGAACATCTCCAGTCATTTGGACTGTGGGCTTAGAATTGGAACAATACCTGCATCATGACTGATGAAGTCCACAAACCCTAAAGTTGGACAAGAATGCAGACTGATATTGTATTTTCTTTCATATTTTCTTTGGACCCTGCCCATGACCTGCAATTGCAACCCCCCCCCCCCAAACATAGAAACATGATGAATATATTTCAGCCATCATGAATAAACGATTATCACAGCCGCTGAATTAATGAACTGGACTAATGGACTTGAGACACCATCACCATGGTGTTTATCATCACCACTTACATGATGCCTGAGTCACATAGTCATATAAACAGGTGTGTTGGAGATGTTTTCTCTAGATAGTCCACATCAGCAAGGACCTGAAGTGGTCAGCTCACACTGAATTGGTGGTGAGGACTGCAACCAGTGCCTCTTCTTCCTCAGGAGACTGAGGAGTTTTGGCAAGGACAAGAGGATACTCTGCAACTTTTACAGATGCACCATTGAGAGTGTCCTCTCTGGCTGCATCGTGCCTGGTATGGGATCGGATCCAAGCAGGACTGCAAAGCCCTGCAGAGAGTCAGCTACAGACTCTTTTCACTACTTCCTGCTGGTAGTGCTGAAGGAAAGGGCAGGAGATCACCAAAGTCATTAGAATTCATCCTTTGCTGTTCATGACTGTATGTACAAAATTTCACCTCAATAAATCCAATAGTTGTTGAGATAAAACTGTTGGAAAACTGGAGCATCCAACTTAAAGTGATTCAAATCCAGGTACTGTACTTCTCTACAGCTATCTCTGATGATTACTTACCATTGAAGACACTTACAGAAGAGTTAGAGAGCATTATCGTATTTAGCGCTGTAAGACATACTCCCACACGCCCTGAAGAAAAGAGCAGTCTCAACAAATCTAATGCTATTCTCTTCCACTTTCTTCTATTTGACAATTTGCATACAGACAGGATCATTCAATGCTGCAATCACATCTTTAAAGTCATACGCTGTACGGAGGAGCATCCAAGCGGAAGCTCTAATCAATTCTCTCTCACAAAGATGGTCTTCGGTTGACCATAGTATATTTAAATATGCTTGACTGAAAATGGACTACACAGACAGCAAATGACCCGCTTTCCCCTCAAATGTAATTTCCACTGCTTTGACTATGATTTATCACTAACAGAGTGTGTCCACAGTGGCAGAGAGTGGGATGTGAGTTCTGCCGTGGCCTTAATTGGATGAACATTGGCGTGATGCAAAGCAGGCACACTACCTTTGAATCCTCATGGCCACCTGTAAGAGGCCGACAGCTGTTTGGAGAGATTGCAATCTGGTGGTTTATTTGATTATAAAATGAAACACTGTCTGGGCCATGTTAGTCACTAAAGCAGTTTAACATCACTGTCATTAGGGACGACATGCAAATGCACATGTGTGTTTTAAAGGCTCAGTTTACTCAAATTGCAAAAAAAAGGAAAATATTTTCTAGCTTTTCTCTGATGGCATCTGGCCATGCAGATAGTTTCAGATGTGCCTGGAGAGGTTTTGAGATATATGTCTCTGAAATTTTTGCTGCCGTTCCAGTGAATACTGCTCAAAGTGCGGTATATTATGCAAAGTTACCACGGCATTTTTTACATCTCTGTTGTACTGGAGAGGTAGCAGACTGCAGACGATGGCAGTAAAACTGAAACTTTCTATACAGTGAGACACTACTACAGATTAAGAGAGCTGACAATGTACAGATAACTCTACAGATAATATCCATTATACATATTAATGATAATTTTAGGAAAACTGAATATGTTTAGTTATGCAAGCAGCTTAGCTTTAAAATATTAATGATGATTCATCTTTCTGTCTGTCTGTCTGTCCATCAAAAATCTTTGTTCCAAAGTGAATCATTTCACACTGATAAAATCAATCAAAGTGGGGCATTCTACTTCTTAAAGAAGCATTTGATATTAGTAGAAACCCTTTCTCTAAGGACCTGCAGTTGGTTACTTGATGTTTAGAGTACTGGGTGTTATATATATGATATGTATTGATGTTCAGTCTTTCAGTTTAGGCCTGTGACATCATCAGTCTAATTAATGCAACTGAACAATCAGCTGGCACACCTGGTGTTTATCAGTCATTGTTTTCTAACACTTCTACCTGCTCCCGATGATGGTCTTAAAGTAAAAAAACAAAGGCATGTTTTGATGCTGTGATACATTATACAGTACATCTGCTTCTGATGTATCGTTGGTGAATCCCACTTTCTCTAGAAAGTGCACCACCTCTAGGCTGTTTAGGCAACACTATAGATTTCAGACATTTTTTATTTGTTTTTTCTTGTATGCTGCGGACTCTGTGAGGTCTCCATTAGGAGGAACAGAATTCTTCTCTGTGCTGCAGCTCTTCACTTTACTCTGATTTTATCAAATTTCTTTCCAGCTTGTCATATGGATGTTTTGTACAAGGACACTTCCACAGAGACAGATACGAGTTGTTACTGGAGGTGCGTCCTGTTGCCATTTTACTTGATCAAATCAACTGCATCATCAGACTGATTCAAATTAAAGGAGAACATTATAATTTAAGCTGAGCGGCAGGCTGAGTAACCACATTTCTTTTGTCCTGTACATGATCTTAGACAGGAGAGAGACCCTTATAGATCCAGTCATACTTTGAACATCACATGCCCTCCTCCACTGCTGATTATATGTTGAAAATACCACATGGTAAATTATGAAAGCATGTACATGTGTGATGTTGCCATGGTGATAAAAATGACCCTGTTAAAACACACAAGCTTTGGGTGTATGGTCAATAAATGTGTGGAATCTCATTTACATTCAGCTCATTCATTGGCAGAATTGGGACAAGATTATAGAGTTTAATATCATCATACCAATACAAGTTATTATTTTTTAAAATCTTTTTTTCCCATCTCATAACTTCAGAAGAAGGCTTAAATATGCCACAGACTGTCTCACAGACAGTACTATCAAAACTGAAGAGCACTTTGAGGGCCCATGCAAGCTACAAAATTCAGAAACTGGAGTGCACTGGACTTCCAATAGACAAATCAACAAAAATGGAAAACATTTTGAAAAATGAAAGCAATAACAAATAAAGGTCTATGGAAATGAGTTTTCAGATAGAAGCTTCCTAAGCACATTTCTTTGAGCAACTTGTTCCAAAGGAAGACTGCTGTAAACAATTTATTTCTCATTACTGGAAGGTATAATTCAGAATAAGGTGAAAGGGAATGGGACACAAATGTGCATAAGTCTTCTGTGTATAGGACTTATTATACAACAGTTTCATTGCTACAGTAAAGGTGTTCTTCCACAGTGAAAGCCACATTTATAAAGTTAATATCCCAAGTTCTTGAGACAAGAAGGTATGCATAAGACATACAGACACTCCAAGCCAACAATATCCACAAACTGCCCAGGGGTGGACAGAAATACATAAATGAGTAGAAAGATACATTCTTGTGTCATGGATGAGATGGTGCAATGTCATCCCAAGAATAAGAAGAGCGTGCCTTGAGCAACCCTGAATCTGGGTAAGGTGCAATCTTATCTGTCAGCCCAAATCTTGTCTGTCAAGCTGTGTATTCTTTTTACTGTATACCACTTTAGACAAACCTGATTTTAGCAAGACATAAAAGACCAAAACCTGTTCAAATGCTTTTGTAAAAGCACACAATCAGTGATAAACTGATCAAATTCTTTATCTGAATCTGAGGAATTAAGGTGGCAGTATATTTTCCTTATTTTCAAAAAGTTCCTTGAAAAGACCAACCAACAATGACTCGATCCTAATTACAAGTATTGTCTCTGTACCATAGCTACAGAGCCCAAGTAAAACCAGAACTTACATGTCAAGTGACTGCAGCATTGTCACATCCAAATCAATGGTTACTGAACATCACAATACCGAGTTTGCATGTTAATGTCAATATGAATGTAAGGCGATGTATGTAACAGAAAGTGTGCCTTTTGTGTAGCTAAATATTGAAGAAAAATGTCCTATCTCATTAGTCTCTCTCATCTTTCAACTAGTCTGCCATGATAACAGTGTGTAAAGAATGACTTACACCTGTTAACTCTTAACTCTGCATTGTAACTAACTTGTATGGTTCAACTTATTTTTACTAAGTTGTAGCATAACTCCTGCACTACATTCAAACTAATGCTACGTTTGTGTATATTGCTGGTGCAACAGCCTGTTGGAACATAACCTTTTGCAACAGTTGTACTGGGATGTAATATTTCTGTTTTTAGCTGACTTAAGCAAACACCATTTCCCATAAGCCTGAGACCGTCATGTCCTTACAGAATGAGGCAAGTAAATGGGCAAGTTGAGCTAGTTCAAACACATGTGAAATAAAGGCACGACTGAGAGGACCAAATGGTGAAGATGTTTTACACAGCAGAGATTGCAGCTAAAATTACTAAAAAATTACTGTTGGACTTGTATGCTACATCATGCTTTCAGTCTCCGGAGAGTAGTTCCATGTAGGGCAGACGACACTGCACAATGCGCAGTAACACAGTTCCGTTTACAGTGCTTTGCTAGCTTGTTGCATTTGGAGCCATTTCTAAACAAGCTACCATGTCCAAACTCTTTTTGGCGAAGAAACATGTCACCCAGTGCAACAGTGTGGCTCACTGGCGTGTTTTTAATAGTTTTTGGACAGCAGTGGTGGTCAACTGCACAGACAAATCAAATATATCAGGCTTTGGATACACATACAATACTTGAAAGTAGGATCAATTCATTGTTGGTTTGTCTCTGCACATGATATTTGTTGACAATAAGAAAAATATAGAAAATCATATCCTTTAAAATCACTAGAAATTAAGAATATATAATATAAACCCCAGAAACACATTTCACTGACAAAAGAAATTCTCAATTAGAGATTGCACTGAGTTACAGAAGCTAGTAGCCCAGATGTGACTTCAGGATTTTGAATCTCTGTGGACCTCCATCACGATCAAAAAACTATTACAAACACATCAATGAACCACACTCTTGCACTGGGTGACATGTTCCTTTATTACAATTTACCACCATTGCTGTGGTGCAGTGATTGATGCCCCTTCAGTCACTACACAATGTACTTTGATCTCACCATATGTCTCCTGGCCTGGCATCCACCACAGCTCTGGATGTCCCCATTTTAAAAATCCATTAACTAAACATTTACTCTGAAGCAGGTCACCTCCTTTATTGGCTACACTGAAAATCTGATTTACTACGCTACCCTGCTTGTCAGTTTTTGACATCATGTTATTGAAACTCGGGTATTGATTTAAGTCCAATGCCCTCCAAATTCTCAAGTCATATATGGATAACTATTATACTCAGTTAATAGCTTGCAATTAATCTCAGCAGGGAGAAAGTGACTGCTTGGAACTGAGTGTATGGAGCCTTTGAGACTGCACAGGAAAGTAATTTGTGGTAACGTGCATTTTCTTTTCTTGTGGGTAGCTTAGATTGCAAGGCGTGCCCTAATTACATACCAATCAAATACAAATCAAACCCTTCATGCAACTGAAAATCACTCAAAATTCATTAATATTTACAAATAGGAAGATCACTTCTCATAAAGTCATGTGTAATTAAGTCAAAAAATGGTATTAGGGAACCCTTTTGTTCATAAACTACCACCCACATAGGTGGAAATCATGGTGAGTATGGTGTTTATTTTGTCTCACTTAAAAAAACAGGCGCATACATGTGATACTAGTGCACAGAACAGTATCCACAAGTGGAAAACCATCCTTGCAAAGGATTATTTCTGCTCCGTGTGCACAAATGTGGTCCCGCGAGCATGCGGCAGTCCCTACGTGCTTGCAACTGCCCAATGCTCGCTCGCTTGTCAAGTTGACTTTTGAGACTTTGGAGGCGGCGATGGAATAGACAGACGGCTCCTTTGATTGCTCACTTTGAATACTGACCATGACCTTTGCTTGGCTGTTTGGTTTGATTAGAAGAAATCAGGCAGTTGCCTGAGAGAACAAAGGGAAACATAAATAATGATTCGTTTTTCTTTTTTACCACTTACACTTCTGAAAAAGCATTAGACATTGTAGTAAAAGCCTTAACATTGTTTAAACCCATTTTTAGATTTGTGAAACCTTTATTTTGCTTATGAAAACAGAAAAAAGAGTGATTTCACTGATATTTCTCCATCCAGACCACATTAGACCAGGTCCAAATCAAAAACCATTATACTTAGACTTGTAAAATCTTGAACAGATTACCAAGGAGACTCCATAAAGTCATTAAAACACAGTTTTGGATTTGTGAAACTTTGAATTTTAACAGTACGATTCTACATCTCTCCATTTCATTGGTAATGGCCATTTAGAGCTCCTCTTTCTCACTTAAAAACAAAGGTAGAAAAGTTACTTTTACTTTTTGAAATACAATCACACAATATCTTTGAGCAGTAAATTTTCTAATCTGTAATGTGGTTTAGATGGGAAGAAAGCAATGAAATCTGCCTTTTTCAGTTTTCACAAATAGAATAAAGGTTTCACAAATCTGAAACTGTGTTTGAATGACTCTCTGGAGTCTCTTTTGTAGTCCAGTCCAGATTTGACAGGTCTAAGTGTAGTGGTTTTTGATCTAGACCTGGTCAAATGTGGTCTGGATGGAGAAATATCAGTGAAATCGCCCCTTTTTCTGTTTTCATAAGCAAAATAAAGGTTTCACAAATCTGAAAGTAGGTTTAAACAGTGTTAAGGCCTTTGCTATGATGTCTAACACATCTTCATAAGTGTAAGTGGTGAAAAAAACAGAAACAGCGGCTAAATATCATTATTTATGTTTTCCTTTGTTCTCTCAGCAAACTGCCTGTCTTCAACTGTCAGTGATCAGACCAAACAGCCAATCAAAGGTCATGATCAGTAAAAGTGACAAATCAAAGAAGCAGACTGTCTACACCATCCCCATCTCCAAAGTCTCATAAGTCAACTTGACGAGCGAGTGACTGCTCGAGCGACTGCGTGCCAGTGGGGAGGGTCGAGCTTGCGCTCGTCACAGCAACATGCCTGCAGAACCACATTTGTACACACTGAGCAGAGACGCCTTCACAAGGATGCTTCTCTGCTCCATAGAGTATTAAAAAAAAAATGGATGCAGCCACCGTGACGTCATTGGCTTGTGGACTCGTGTTTTGAAGCCCCAAGTTTGCATTTTGACCGTTGCCATCTCGGATCTTTGGAGCCAGAAGTGACCATATTTGGACAAGAGGGTGGAGCTGACCCTAACGCTAGCTGCTAGCTTAATTAGCACATGCATTTACAGTCTATGGTTAACTATGATCATGCTAATGCACTTACGCTTAATGTACTTACTGGAAAAAACTGAACATCCAATTTCTTAGAGGGTCTTTTAGTACAACCAAACAATGAACTAAAATGCTAGACTTTTTTAGTCAACCAAAATGATATAATTAACTTTCATGAACTGAAAACTCACTGAAATAGCGATAGCTACGGCTATGCCAATGCTCTGAATCAGGGGTTACGCCATGGTTAGGTTACTAACCAATGTTGTCACTGTTGTAGCGATTTACCTGTGACGGCACCCACCTGTCACTCAAAGCGGCCAAGCCCTTAATTATGCATAACTTTAAGCCTGAATGAAACTTTAAATGGGCAAGTTATATAAAAATTCATCCCCCGTACAGTTGTCATGAACAGGTAAATTAGCTATAGAGACCAAAACCATTTTTTGTACCAGGCTGTAAACATGTTTATTTGGGCATTTTAACATGGGGTCTATGGGGATTGACTCGTTTTTGGAGCCAGCCTCAAGTGAACTGCAGATTTTGGCACTTGCGTGTTGGATTCATTTTTCAGCCCCAGAGGATGCCGCTTGCTCCACTCGTGGATACTGTTCTGTGCAATCGTATCACGTGCATGCACCTAGATTATGTTCACATGTTTTGAGACTAATATAACACCATGAAAGCAGCAGTATGGCCACTGTGCCAGCAGTGCTAGTTAAATGTGTGTGTGTGGTGGGGCGTTAATTGAACATTTTCTGCTACCAGCACCCATGGAGTTGATGATTGTAGTTTTCAGTGACTGTGTAATGATGAACTCCTCCTGACCCTGCGGGAAAGCAAAATGCTTTCTCATCTAAATGAGATTAATGAAAAGCAATGCAGACATTCCCTGTTTGGTGCTCCCACACTAGTAACCTGCTGATAAGTGTGGTTAAAAAAAAAGTTTAAAAGAGAAGACATCTTAACTTTGAATTCATGACTACGCTGTGCTTTATTTCTGCCAAAATTACACTGTTTTAAATACATCTTAAGGAAGACTGTTAATAAGATACAGCATTGAGAAATATCTCAATATGATGCATTGTTTGACCACACATGGCAAGATGTGTCTGAAGTATCCAACTATGCACATAAACTCCAAACTATGGTCATGTCAAGGAATACAAGGGCATCACAGGCAAAGCTTATTAATGTAATATGAGGTAAGAAGTGGGCACCAACCATGTGGCATTATTTGAAGCACTCACACTGTAGAAATAAATATAGGAACCTGAGCTGTGAAAAGAATTCAAAATAACTTCCTTTCTTTCTCAAGCTGCACTAAATCCCTTTTCAATTTCCAAGGTAGCATAAGTCCTTTTTTGAACATAGGATATGAAAACAGTAGTGTTATACCAGCCTGAAATGATCCAGCACATCAATACCCATTTGAGTTGGAAAGATTTTGATATATGGCTGGTTAGTGTCTTGCTCAAGGACACTTTGACTCATTTAGACACATTCACAATTTCAAGAATTCAAACTGTGACCTTTCTTGGCGGTTTCTCTGCCACCTGCTACCCATGTCCTCCAAATGGCCCAAACTGTCCAAAGCTATGAGACTTTGAGAGTTTTGGGTTGGTTAATTACAGGCAGGGTTACAGCTAGGAATGATTCATGACGACCCAAAATGTCATGCGCTATAAATGGTTTTGTCATTTAAGGCCAGTGTTACATTTTTGACCTACATAAAACAAAGTTTTTCAATGTGGACAAAGTTGCATAGAAAAGGTTTTATTTGTCAAGTTTATACTTGAAGGAAGCCAATAGCCATAAGAAATGAACCTCTATCGACATTGCAAATTAGTCTAGTATCAGAAATACACTGTTGTTCCTTAAAGCTGTATTAATTAATATTTTATATTAACAAAGCATCAATTGACTATGCGTACTGTTAAAGGGACTGCTCATCTCTAACTCAGAGATTTATCTACGCATTTTTTCACCTCTACGGAGCCTTTTAGTGTCTTTACGCTCATTGTTTTTGTTTTTCAGCCTGCAGATTTACTGCTCTTCATAACCTCATTTCCAGCAGCAGCAATCAGCTGGTTTCAGTGAAAGAGATGGTAGCATATCTGCCCACCTGCACCAAACAGCAAATAGACAAAGTTAGCAACCAGCTGGTGAACAAACTGGAGCATTTAGCACCTAAAGAGCCAGATATTTTTTTCTCAGGAGTTTTTGGAGACCAAAATAGAGCTAAAAGGTGAGTGAATATTGGCCTTAAATTCATCAGCTGGCTTTTTTTCATTTCTTACCCTGTAAGTGGCCAAAATAATCAATTAATGTAGCTTTAGTGACTCTGGAGACAGACCAATGTATTGTAAAATGAGGTTATCAGTCTGATGTTTACCAACATCTCGATTATGTGATATCTAGCACATTCCTCCATCTAAAATATCATCAAAGCAGTATGCACAAAACAGCTTATGACTAAAAATTAGCTCTTACAAAACACATGTTAGGCATCTTGTCATATTTTAGACAAATTATGTCCATTTAAATGTTGGCCTGTAATAACTGGTATTCACTCCTGGGAGACATTAAGTGAAAACAAAGTTCATAATGTCAATTTATTGCATTTGCATTTTTGAAATACCAAAACTAATATTTTTTTATTGGAACTGGTGATAGCTGACATTTTTTATTATCTTGAATTATTTCCATTTCAGTGCCATTAAAAAGAGACAAATAACTGCTCTCAGTGTTTTGCCCAAACTTTCATTCCTGTCTGGATAGACAACATTTAGACCATGAAACACTAACTTACAATTGAATACTGACTTTTAAATAAGGTGAGTTGGATTTGGGTCCAGGTATGTTTTTCAGAAAGAGACCAAATCACCCAAAGGAGGCTGCGGTGAGTGCCTGAAGAGCAACGTGATGCACAACAGATGTGGAACAAATTCCGACCCGTGATAGATTACAGTCCTCTGCAATCTGTGGTTACTTTCACAGTTTCTACTGAGGCTCAGAGTCAAAGTCTTTTTAAACCACATTTAAGACCAGTGTTGGGCAAGCTACTTGAAAAATCAACTCTGAACTAAACCAGCTGATTCCTGAATAGGACCTAATGGGAACCACAAATACAAACAGTATTATGCATTAGGTGTGATACTAATGTGATCTAATGTATCTTGTTTTATGTCATATCAGTTCTATACTGTGTATCCTGCCAAAATCATCACAAAACACACAACCATAGTTTTTAATTAAATTACATTTAGAGAAATTGAGTGACCATTAGAGTGCTGAGTTCGATGCCAAGTTAGCTTAACAACTCCGCTGTATTTGCAGTCCTTATATGTTAAATGTATACGTTTTCTTCTTTCTATTAGGGGAGCCAAGCAGACACACACACACATTTCACCATCTGATGTTTTTGTTACTTTGTATATATTTTACCAGATTGCTACTAAAGACCTGGGACCGAGTGCTGCATCCTGCCTCTTTAGTAGAAAACGCCAAGAACACAATGCAGAACATCATTGGGGTAAACCCAGCTGGCTACATTCGTATAAATTTCAGTTGTTACTTTCACATAAATCATACATATTTACAGAAACATTTGCAGTGACTAATGAAAAAGCATAGCCTACAATATTTGTCTGTGTGCCGAAGGGCCTCTTTTTCTAACATTTACTGGCAGGATCGTTGTGGTACTGTGGTAATAATTGTAAAGTGAAAGCAGTTGCTATGTGACCACCAAAATATACTTTTAAAAAACTTTTAGAAACCTAGCTAGCTTAGCCGATAGCCACCAGCAGCTTGCTCTCTGCTACACTGTACGGTGCGCCAATATTTTTTTCCCAGGATTTTTTTCCCACATTTCTGATAGTGGGGCAGCAGGCTTTGAGGAAAGGGATATATAATGATCTATTTTACAAAGATGACACATAATTCATGAAGCGTTTTAAACAAAATTGTTTCAAATAATAATAAAAGAAAGATAACAGCAAAGAAAAATGAAAATCAACCATGTATTTTCTCTCTCCATAGGGATTAGGTCATCATGACAAATATTTACAAGCACTGTTAACAGAGACAGTACTGTGAGAAGGATTTCAAATCTCCTTTATACAAGAGAACAGATTTCAACCTGTACTTCTCCATGGTATGACAACTACTGTAATATAAAGCAATAAAGCAATCTCTTAACAAAGATGAAGGAAAATATCACTAACACCGGACAGAATGATTGAAACAAAGGAGCTATCTACCAAACACAGCACAGAAAAAATTACAAAACTTGTAAACATTAATGCAAAGTTGGGATAAAATGATGAAAAAATACATAATAAATCAGTGAAGTGCAAAATGCAAAGTGCAAAGTTCAAATCAAATCGTTACCTTCCAGCTGCACATCAGAGATACAACCATCTGCATGTTTAACGGTGTCTTTGGCAAAAAACATGGTAACATGCACTACTGTTCTCATTGGATGAATATTCAGGATGCATGAAAGTCTGAAATCTTGACTTTCTACTGGGCTCAAGTGCAATTATCATTCCTAACTCTGGCATTGTATACATTGTACCTACTAGTGCAGTGTCTGTTCAAAACGTGCCTGTTCAGAACGAGATGATTTCTCAATACTTAGAGAGAATTGTGCCTGTCCTCTAAACACCTCTCATGCAGACTATCGGTAGACGCTACAATTTACTGATACTCCCTAAACACCTGTGAAGCAGGTTATCAGTAGATTTGAAGGACAAACTTACATACATACTGACAGACAGAGATTTGTTGCTTTATACAGAGAGACATGGCTTATAAAGTAAACAGGTCCATATAAACTAGAAATGTAAATAGACATCTTTTATTAATAAAAACTGTTACGCTAATATATTGGCAAAAAACTAAAGAGCTATGTAACTTTATGTAAACAATGGTATACCACTGTACAGCGTATCCTAGCATTGTATTTAGAGGTCAAGTTCTTTCACTAGCTAGTTCCCATGTACAGAGGGTTAAATGTAAGGAAAACACACAGGGTTATGGCATACACTGTACACAAACAGCATTTGAATCTACATACTTGCTGAATTACCTGATGGCTTCATCCTCCTATTACATGTTTAAAAAAAAATCATACATAAGACAAACACAAATAGCCTCCTTATCTTATGTAGCATACCCAGTATAGTAAGTAGCTAGCCCAATTTTCCTCATGAAGAGTTGTTGTTATCCAAACATACACAACACAGAATAAAGTGATCATCTATTTATGCTGTCTGTGGAAGAAAAAAAACAGCTGTTTGTGCAGCTCTACAGCGGGAGTGAAGATTGAAAGACCATGGCCCCTGTGCTCAGCCAAATAAACACCACAGTTCAGGTTAATTATCACAGTACAACACACAGTACAACAAATGTCAAAAAGTGACATTTTACTCAGTCACGATTACTAGAGCGACAACTGTGAGCTGAATTAAATTTTCTGAAAACAGCGTCCTTCCATTCATTCTGGCACTTCTTGGTCAAGTCTTTTTCAAATGCAAGTCTGGACTTCCTTACATGACGCATACTGTGTCTGCGGTCAGTGAACACACTTTTGAGAGTGGAGAATGAGTTTTCGCAAGTAACGGTCGAAGCACCAAATACCAAGGTCAGTTGAAGTGCTGTCAATACAGTGGGCATTGCTTCCAGTGTTTTGGGGTGGCTTGACAATAGTCTCTGAACTGTCCAATTCTCCTCTGAGGCCTATTCATCCATTTGTGACTAACGGAATCGACGTGCAACACAGTACTCTGATTCTACTATTTCAAATCCTGCTAAATCCGGGATAGGTTTCACCTTTGTCACATCAAGGAAACTTTTATCCTTGGGGTGCAGTGCTGCCAATGCAGTAATCAGCCTCCCATTGTGTTTGCTGAAGCAAACGTCCATCTCTCCCCGCACTGCATCAATGGCACTGAAATAGAGTCTCATCAGCTCTGTCTTGCTGTTGGCGTCATTTTGTCCCACACTCTCCTCAACAATGTACTCCTCAAGGTTCCTGTTCATAGCACGTCTCTTTTTGCTGGGTTGTGGTGTTGCATTGTTGTTGGTGGCTGTATTCCAGAGTTCGGTATATACAGACTCACTCTGTGGCACTGTGCACAGGTTTCACTCCAGTAAATAGGTCCATGTCCTTGGCCTGTAACTGCTTGTTTGGTGATTTGAGAAGCAATAATATCTTGTGCACTGCATGTCCAATAAACACAAAGCTTCGTTCCTTTATGTGTTGAAGAAGCCCACTTGCCTCCACTCTCACCTCTGATCCAAATATTGAGCTGCTACCATGTGTGCTGGCTGACGAAGCTGCAGCAGTAGAGTCAGTAACGTTCTCCGGCCGCTAACTTTATTTAATTATTTATCAATACATGTTTTTACTAGACCTATATTTAATGTTTATTATAATATAATGAGTTTTGGGGGGGCACAAAAGCCCATTTGGACAGGCATTGCCCCCCAATGCCCCCCGTTCCACCGGCACCGTGCATTGTATGTATCGTATTTTCACTTTTATCTTTATGTTTATTAATATTATAAAATGTTTTTTATTTTACATCTTATGTACACTTACATGCTTTTATGTTCATTTTGTCTTTTTTATGTGAAGCACTTGGTGCATGTAATTTCTTACAGAAAAGCTCAGATTCCCTTAAATTGACTACTGCACTAGAGACACTTCTTCTTCAACTGTCTAAGGACATTTAGAAAAACTTACAGTTTGTTCACTCTGGTCCAATCAGTGGATGATTTTGGTAAACTTGGTGCATTTTCTCATCGGTTCTGGAGCAAGAACATAAACACAGGAAGAAGGTCCAGAAGAAGGTCCTATCTGCCCAGATATCAAAAATGCATCATACTTGTTGCACTAGTCCAGGCTGGATCTTGATTCAAACTCCAGCTAACGGCTAGCAACTGTTGATTTTGGTCATCCACATCCCAAAGCGCACCTGGCTATGGGAGCACTTTAGCTACAACTTGTGGATTATGCCTAGCCGTTGGGTCAGGTCACATTCCCAAATCAAACAAACCACTCCAGAATTTGTTTGGGACCAGACCGAGACCACATCCTCAAAGGGTCTCGGTATGGTAGGGTTGTATCGGTAGACACCCAACGATTGCAGTGTTCAGATCTGCCCTAATGAATCCGATTCAAACATGCTGAACAACACAGGTTTAAAAGGGAGCATGTTAGTGGAAGTTTTAGACAAGTGAAAGCTAGAAAGGTCATTGGACAAAGGCACATGTTCTTTCAGTTTATGTTGTGTTTTGTGCATATAAGTCAATTTGCAATTACTCAAACTGACACAAAAAAATGGATCACACAGTGAATCTAGTGCTTTTTCCCAGCTCATAATTCAGTCATACTGCACCTGAGATTGGTTCATCCAAATTACAACAAAACATAATTTCATTAATATCAAGCGGTCTATTCTTGTAAATAGTTATGAATTTACATGCCCAGGTTTTGAGATATTTACTGCACTATAAAACAGTATCTGAAAATTCAACAACAGTATATTTTCCCAAAACCTCTGTTGCTCTGGATAATACATGGCCATCGCTATGAAGAGCTTTCATGAGTACATGTCTTCCCTCTCAATAACCAAAATTTGATATCTTTGGAAACTTTGGGATCTCAACTAGAATTAAAAATAAAGGTCTGTGGGTTTGATAAAAGTTTCACTGCACAGCATCGGTTTGTACTGACTGGCCCACCGTTGGGTCAGTGAGACTCGTGTTTGTAGGAACTATTATTCCTTCTTGGAATAATAGAGGTGTTTTTTGTTGTTGTTTGTTTGTTTTTGTTTTTTTAATATGTAATCAAACATCCTGCATTATACCCAATTTTATTAAACGGCCACATTGGCCTGATACACTGGTTCAACCTTTGATTTGTTAGGTATAAAGGAGACACAGAATAAATCAATTAAGACCAGAGAATGGAGTGCATGATGTAAATTTAGCTCCATGAGTAACTTTGAAGGCTTACGCTGTGCTGGGTCAAGAAAAGGTGGTGGATGTTTTGGCAGCAAACTCAACCGTTCCAAACGAGAAGGAATGACATCTGCTTTCTCTTGTCTTCCTTAAAAGAGGAGTCAGGTTCTTTAATTAAAATATTAATGATATTTCAATGAGCAGATGGTGCAAAGGGCAAACAGAGAGGATGAACAACCACAGAAAGCCAAACGAGCGGGTCACATTCCAGCTGAGTGTGTCGTTCTACATGTTAATCACCAGAAGATAACAAACGATTGTACACTCGATGGCAGCAACAGTGCTTCGACAAAAACAGATAATGATGCCTAGGAAATAATCAGTGAGAAGATTGAGGACATGAGGATACAGGAGATTAGAGTTCGCCTCCCGTCAAGTGATGTCACATAGGCAACATCGGTTGGGGCTGAAAACAAGTTTGAAAATGAGAAAAATTTGGGAGCATGGAGTTAGAAGCCTGTTCCTATTCTCTGCTGTAGGTTACTGGCTCTGATTTGTGACACGACAACTGGTTTGGAGCCAATCCTGGTCCAGTATGGAAACTCTGAGCCACCAGTGTACATACACTGAGAATGGACTTGTGGACAGTGACGTAGGAGACATCTTGTGTATGTATATATTCATAGATACTGGATTTGTCAATGAGGGAAAAGGAACAGATGTGGAAAAACCATATCAAACACTAATTATTATTCAAGGCATAGTATTTTTAGAAGTCCTATAACACGTCTGGAGGGGATCTTTAAACATGCCTGAACCATAATTCAGTTGCCATGACCATGACAATCTTTCCCCAACATTAACTGACTGCACAAATATTATTGAGTGAAATTTTTAAAACTTTGGCACTGGACATAATCCGTGGTTTGCAGCAATGCCCAGTATTAATATTCTGGTCTGGATGGTCACACTTTCAGTTTGAATGTTTGTCTCTGCATCTGCACTTTTTCATTAAAATAAATTAAGATGCTTGACTAAGTACAGCTCTGCAGATAACATCAGTGGAAGACAAAATTGGTTTGTCACTTTTGTTGAGTCACTGCTTGGCTCTCTCAGGTCTAGACAGAGTACTCACACCCCTGTTGTAGTAAGCTCAATGCAGCTCAGAATTATTAGCAGAAACTCTGAATGGTTGATGAGGAAGGTGCTATCACAATGCAGAAAAAAACAGTCACAACAATAAAGGTGCTTAAGGTTTAGGAAACACTGATTCAGTATGTCAAAGAGCTTAAGTGACAGTGACCTTTAAAACTGATGCAGAAGCAAGTTTATCTTGGTAATGAGTCTTTTGACTCATTAAGTTTATCTTGGTAATGAGCTCTCTTTTCTCTTGCTCACTTTTAAGGCCTTAAACAGCCGTGCACCTGCATACTCTCTGACTTATTGACCTGCTATATGTCCTCTCAGCCATTAAGATCCACGGATGGAGCCCTGCCGGTTACTCCCAGGTCACGGTTGGTGAGTAAGGGTGATCAGGCTTCTGTTGTTAGAGATCCCACACTATAGAACTCTCTGCCTACTGAACTCAGACACACTTCTTTTAAATCCCTTCTTAAAACTTTTTTCTTTGTAAGAGCTTTTGGAAATGTTTGATATATGCTTTTATTTATTTGATCCTATTCATTGTATTGTGTCTACTTTCTTTTTATCTGCCTTCTCTGCTTTTATTTTCTTTTTGTAAAGCAGATTGTTAAGAGAAGTGTTATATAAATAGAAATTATTATTATTAGGCCTATATTATTTTATTCACAAAAAATGTCTTCAAATCACTGGTTAGATAAGTCAAAAGCTTGCTTTACTCATGAGAGAACAAGCCTCCCTGGACACCTGCACTGTGACATGCAATAGCTTGGAAGATTAAAAATCTATTATTTATCGTGGCAATGCCAGCAAACTCTGTTCCATCATGAATACTCCTCACAACAAAGAAATGAGCCAGAATCTTTTGACTGCTGATAAGACATCATAACAAACGAAGTTCTTTGTTTTTGTGTTTCATGTATGTCTTCCTTTGTCCAGATAGGAATAGTTCTGTCAGTGACATTTTACATCAATGGGGAGTGAAAATATAGCTGCTTTCAAAAAATGTCATTGGTCTTCTCCTTTTTTCTGCAGCTAAATTGTTTGTTGGGCCCATTGAGTGTAACCTAATTAACCGAGAAGGCGAGGCCAGGAACAATCTTAAAGAAAGAGGTCGCGCTGTTGTGATGATAAAAGGGGAAATCAATTTCAAAATGTATTATATGTGGAGTCAAAATTAAAAAAAAAAAAAAAAAGTGAGATTGAACTGTCTTGCAAAAGAAATTTTATTTTCAAATGCTGGTAAGGTGTCCATTGAAATCCAGAAAACAAATCACACACAGTAATTACTAAAACAGATAGAAAATCTATACGATTATCACAAACAAAATTATTGGAGCCCTTTCATTTCTATCACAGAAACACACAGCTCACAGATCAATTCTTCTTTACACATTGACCAACTACAAGTTCTTAAAGACATCTAAACACTGTGACATGGTTTTAGCTAAAGACATATTCTACAAAATAACTTCACAGATGGCATGTTCATTCCTTCAGATTGTAAAAGTTGTATACACATTGGCAAACATTGTTATATGACAAGTCAAAACTGCACAGACAGGTTGACACTTCTGTAACAAAGAAACCTATTGTTGTATAAAATAGATGTAAATACAGTATGCGATTAAAAACAAGTCTTTACCTACAGTAGGTCAAGTATTAGTTTGAAATAATGATTTGTGTTTGTTTTAACCTGCTTGAACTGCTAGATGAGTGGGAATCACCACAGGAGGACAGGTACAGTAAGTTGTCAATCACAGAAAGCATGTAACATTAACTTTCATACACTTTTCTGTCATTGTCTTCTGGCACTCGTTCTTGTCCCATATGGAAAAATCCACCCATCTGAGGAATTGGGCTTTAAAGGTGCAGTGTGTAGGCTTTGGAGGTATCTGGTTTGTACATTCTGGGCTACTGTAGAAACAACATGGCGGGCTCCGTGGAAGAGGACCCGCTCCCTGTGTAGGTATAAGGGGCTCATTCTAAGGTAACGAAAACACAACAATTGTTCCGCGTGATGCCACTAAATTCTACACACTGCACCTTTAACACCTTAATGACTCAGGTTCCCGGCCCCACATGGTGCGCCTTGAACTGCAAACTGGTTAGGCATAAGTTGGAGCTGACTCCGAGTTCTGTAATGGCGAGAGTGGACAGGGAGAGGACTCGACACTTAGTTCTCCAATGTAGTGCACAGTGCTATGGTGCAGAAGTCCCAGAGAGTAGGCACTTGGACACAATCAACTCCTGACCAGCAAATTAACCCTTAAGCCATAAAAAAAAGTATGTTGAGTTTGTGTCCAAACAAACATTGTAATGCTACAATCAAATCAATGGTAGTAATGGCTACGGCATGTTGATTCAGCTATTTGCTTTTGTTGTTCACAAATAGCAGAAATTATGTGATGCTGACATTTTTGAATGCTAACATTCAACATAAATACATTCATACATAAATTTGGATGCTAGAAGTCGCATACTCAGAAAATTATTAGCATTTAAAGTTGCATTAATCAGCACTTTTTATGCTAGAGTTCTACATTTTTTTACCTATGTTGTAGCTGACTCACCCAAGATGAAATAAAGCATTTAGCTTAAAGGAAAATTACGGTTTATTTCAACCTGATGTATTTCCCATAAATGTGACCATTGTGGCTCTATGTGTCATGCTAATTTTTCTCTCTCCAGCTCCAGAGATTCACAAAAAGACATTTATCGCACAAAACAAGGATCATGAGGGCAAGCGGCTGAGACTCCTACATATTTCCAAATAAACATGGTTTTTATATGAAATACTTCAAAAGTTTGTTTCTGAGTCTGAGCAAAAATAAGCACAGAAATCAGCCTCCTGTAGCAGCCATTATGGCTAACTGCATAGAGAACTACATCCGGGACAACTTGCACGTCAGTTTGTTTATGTCTCAGGCTGTGCATACCTCAGCGTCAATTACTGGTAGAGAAGTATTAACTTAGTAGATAAATAAAATGGTTCATGCCTGCAAGTTTCCAAGTTGCAAGGATAAAATAACATGGTACACACTGTGCAGTTTTAATGGACTACTGCTGGACGATACAGACTTATTGTAATTCCTCAAAGAGTATGTTATGTGTTGTAACCACATTTTTCTTACCATGTGGAGCTGAACATTTGGTCCAGCAAGCCTCGCTCTTTTTTTTCCAGTTGATTTTGTGGAACTGAAACAGTCTCCAGGATGACAATGCTGATAAACGCTGTAAATCCATTTGTAGTAGTTACACAGCTGTGATTAGCCTACTCTCATTGTAGATTTTACAAGTCTGACAGCAACAGGTCCCACTCTACAGCAAAGGTTTTCCTCTTCCCTCATCAGGAGAGCAGTGACGGCAGGAACACCAGCAGTTTCTCTGCAGTGACATAACTGTACGTTGACTTTCCTGACGGTTCTGCCTCCGTTCTTCATTTTTTTTCAGTTGATTTATCTCCTCTCTGTGTACTCAAATAAATACAGTTGGCAATTCAAAGTGGGTGGTTTGGTTAGCTGGCAAGTTGTCCCAGGTGTAGTTCCCTATGCAGTTAGCCATAATGGCTGCTACAGACGGCTAGTTTCTGTCTTTACTTTCATTCAGACAGTTTTTCCCACAGAATTAGATTTTCATTCAAATAAATGAATGTATGGGAAATGCTGGTTCAGACTCAGAAACAAGCTTTTGAAGTGGTTCATGTAAAAATTCTGTTTATTTGGAAAGACAGTCTCTGCAACCTGCCCTGATGATCGTTGTTTTGTGCGATATGTCTTTTTCTTTTTCAAATTCAAATAAGCAATATTCAAATAAACTGGAATTTTCCTTCAACTTACTGAGAACTTAAGAACATATTCTGATCTATGAGGTACTGGATAATACATAAATACAAAATTGTGGTGCACCACAGATGGTGGTGCATTTTTTTTTGTTTATAATAAATAACATAGTGGCATGTATTTCTCAAACCATTGTCACAATTCACAGCAGGCTGCTGCTGGTGCCGGAGGGTCACTCATAGTGACGAACCCAGAGAGAATTAACTCTCTTCGAAGCTTGTTTTGGTTTTAACACAGCAACAAGCAGCCATTGTCAGTACCGAACATATAGAAAGCTAAAGATCCAGATGTTTGTGCATGAAATGGTTGGGAGCAAAACTGCGCTAAAAGGCCAGAACATTGGACTTACAATCATCAGGTGGCCATAAAATAAAAACTATATATACTAAATAGAATGATTATTTTGCTGCATGTCTGTTGTTGTGTAAATAGGCTAAGTTAACCATAACAAATTTATGGGGTGATTACAAAAAACAAGGCAACTTCACTACATCAAGAGATATGACAAGTTGTATTTTGGCAATCTGTGGAAGAAAGAAATTTTTACTTTGTCCTGTTCATCCTTTTATCCAAATGTGACCACATACACACTGGAAATATTACAGTTAGTGGATCTCACTCTGTCACCCCGTGCAAAAGACAGTTCACCAAAAGCCTTGAATGCTATGCTAAATGGTAATACCATCAAAAGTGGACACATTAACATTCTTTCCTTACATGACCATGATGATGAAAGCATGGCATGCTATATGTACGTCAATTTTTCCTTGTTTAAAGGTGCTATATGTAATTTTAGTTTAAAACATTCACCAATTAACTAAAACTATCAACAAAATGTGAAGAAATAACAGTTTAGTTTTGACATTATGTCAAAATATCTACATATTGTGTTGCAGAGATACCTACTGAAGTTAGCATGCTAACCAGCTAGCCCCAGCCCATCCTGTCTCGTAATACCACTTTGTACCTCAAGAGATGATAATGAGTCACTGTAGCCTCCAGTCTGCCCTCAGTCCCACATGAGAGGAAGAAGAAGGAGCACTGCTTCTTCTAGGTTAGATTTATCAAAGCAAATGTTAGCTCAATGTTTGCACCAAATTGATACTGCTATCATACTTAGTCAAAGTCCTAGTTACTTATAGCTAATTCATAATGCATTATTGATTCGGTGCTAACATAGCATAACGTAGTGGACACTGGGTGGATTAGTTTGGAGTGTAGTCAGTGGTCAATTCTTACATATAGCACCATTAAATACATTTTGTCTTCAACATGACATGATGCAACTTAAGTACTGATTTTTTATTTTTTATTTATTTTTTCCCACACCAAGCACACCGCAGTTTGTGCAGGTATCAAACCCTTGCCTGGGTCGCATATTTAAAACTGAGGAGTGAATTTCCTGGGTCAGTGGTTTCATAAGTGAAGTTAATTGGAGGCAGGGTTGTTACGCATGTCTTATGCAATTGAATGTTAATACCTTTCCCTTTTTCATACATTAGCTGAAGTCCCGTAGAATAGCCTTCACCTTGGCTATATGACACAAAGAACATGAATCAATCAATACAGAGCAACTGTGAGACATAGTCGTCGTCCTCATTCATCTCAGTCCAAATTCAATCACACTGTGGATCAACACCAGAGAGAGAACATTTATCTCTCCAGTATGGATCATCTCATAGAAAGTAATATGTTGCTTATTTTGTGCTATCACTGTTGCCCTGTGCAGTTGTAGCACTAGATTTACTCATATTTAATAAAATCAAAATAAATGTTTGTAGTTAAACTAAAGATAACATTAATGTGGCCAGGGTTGTAAACAAAAACAACAAAATGATCCATTTTAGTCACTGAAAGACCTCAAATAATGTGATGAAACAGTGGTGATTTTGTGTTGGAACAGCTTTTAAGTCATTTTGTATATTTTATACAAGTAAAACTGCAACTATTAGTTGATTAATCCATTAGTCGTTTGACAGAAAATTAATCATCTACTTTTTTGATAATCGGTTTTGTAAACTGAATATCTTTGGATTGTGGACTTTTGGTCAGGACAAAACAAGACATTTTAGGTTGCACCTTGGGCTTTGGGTGGTCAACATTTTTAACCATGTTCTGACATTTTAAAGACCAAAGACTATTCAATTACTTGAGACAATAACTGACATTAGTTGCAGCCCTATGTTAAACCACACATTTACTCACATACTTTGTGACACACACACACATACCGCAACTCCTGAGCCACAGAGCGGACTGCTAGAGAACAGTGCTGATGGTGTCAAAGTCCTTGCTGATCTGAGAGCTGCTGGGCAGCGACTTGAGGTACTCCAGGTGCCTCCTGGCATCCTCCTGATTGTGTCTCACATAGTAGATGACGTATGCAATCACCATGGTGAACCATCCAAACATGGTGACGAACATGGCTACATCAGTGGTCTTGTGGTGAAAGTTGCAGAAGTTGATTCCTGAGTCCAGCACCTGGATTACCGGTTTGCCTGCATATTCCTCTTGCACCGCTGTGTGGCAGATCACCTCATTCACCGTCTCGGGGTCCAACCGCAGCTCCCTCAGGACCTCCTGCAGTGTACACTCACAGTGCCATGGGTTGTTTGAGAGGCTGATTTTCGCTCGAAGACGGGCAAATGCCTCTTTGGGGACACTTTGGATATGATTGTTTGATAGATCCAGAACAAGGAGGCTGTCAGAAACACCTTGAAATGCTCCAACGTCTACAGTGTCAATGTCATTGTTTGACAGGTCCAACTCCTGAAGGTAGTTCAGTTCTTTGAAGGCGTGGTTGGGGATGTGGGTGATGTGGTTGGATGCCAAAAGAAGGACGACAGTATCTCTTGGAAGATCAGATGGGATCTTCTCCAAGTTGCGAGACATACACTGGACCACGGTCATGCCACTCTTTTCTATACAGTGACAGCTTGCAGGACAAGCCATCACTGGTGTACTTGCAAGGAATATTCCAAAGAGCATGCCCCATAGGAGGGCGAAGCCATCAAAAATAGAGGATTTTCTGGGCATAGCAGGCCCCACTAATTCCTGCATATTCAGCAGTGACCTCCACGTCCTGTCAGGGAAAAGCACTCATAGTTTCATCTGATTTTGAAATCAAACGGTGATAAATGAAGCATTGTTCGCTTTCAAAACGACAAAAGTTTATTCACACAAGCCTAAGTGCTTGACTTGAGATAATCCCTCAAAATTGATTTGATACAGTTTAATATAGTCCTTTAAAACAGATTTCAAAATAGCTCATTCAAAATTGAGCTCACTGAGTATATTCCAGCAGGGAACTGTAATTTCAGGTTTACTGTGAGGATGGTGAAAGCTTCAGTAGGTGAGGAGCGGGGCCAAGCGACACTGACATCAACATATCCTGTTCTGCACTGAAAGAAACAAAAAGAAATGTTAGTCTTCAGCAGAAAAACAAATTATTAGTTCTTAAATGCAGCAGGAGTTGGTAATACTTGCTGTCAGTGAGCATATTAGGAATCAGACTTATCCAGGCAGTGACCCCTTGCTAAGATAAGTCATTTTCTGTGTGCACGGGCAATTGCCTTTGTCTTCCCAAATTTAGCTGAGTAAATGCTATTCCCACAATGTTTACAAAATGCATAATATGATTATTTAGAGAAATCCATTTCACTTAAGCAAATCTCGTAAAGCAGCAGGCATACTCATGGGTCATCACCAGTATTTTCTCATTCAATTAGGAGAAGCATAATTGTGTTATGCATTGTCTGCTATAAATGTTACATGTCATTATTTTCTAATGCTAGAGCACTGTAGTATATACCGTACCAGTCAAACGTTTGGATACACTTTCCCATTCACTTGAATGAGAGAGTGTGTCCAAACTTTTGACTGGTACTGTAAAATCACATTCTTTGATAGCTGGACAAAGAAAGAAAAAAACGGCTCAGCTTCCTTTGAGTCAAACAATGAGGGAAAGCTTCTTTTTTTGTTGCACAGCTCCCTCATTTAAAGGACTGCTGGTCTCTCTTTCACAGATTCATGACAAGAATAGCTGTGGACTCTAAAATTACTCCATCTGTCCTGCAGGAGGATCATCGCTATAGGACTAGCTGCGCACCCTCTGGTGGGCTAAACCGATCACACAATGAACCCCTCGCTGCGTTGGAGGTCAACCGTCCCATGGTGCCAGAGTCTTCTTCTCCTTTTTCTCTGTGTTGGGCTGTATGGCTTAAGGGACTCTCTCTCTCTGTCCCTCCCTCCCTCTCTCTCTCTCTCTCTTTCTCTCTCTCTCTCTCTCTCTTACACACACACACACACACACACACACACACACACACACTGGTCTTAATAAGCCTCTCATGTTCATTTCAGTCTGAGCTCAGCAGGAGGTGTGGACAAGATGTGGCACCTACACACACAAGGGCAGCTAAAACACCCTGCAGTGATGTTATGACAGCACTACATCATTAAGTAAAATAGTATTTATTAGGAATGATACACGCATATTGTGCTGTAGCTTGTATAGGTGGTTGTTTCCAGAATATTTCCAGCATTTGTAACAATCATTAAAATGAAATTAGGTCTCACATTAGGTCTTTGCTTCATCAACAGATGTTTTTAGTATGATTTTGCGATATGGTTTTGAGATATAGAATATCATTTTGGTTATAACTAAATATATCTCAGCTTGACACACAATTTAGGAGGAAACATCAATGTATCCTAAATTCATAAAAAAAGAGCCAATAAGCTGGACTTGTACGAGAAAGAAATTAGGCAGTTCATTGATGCTAATGATGTCTGTAAGATTATGTAATGCCAGTAGCCTAATGTCAGCATTTTTTAATATTGCGGATTTTAATCACATTAACATATAGTTCTGGTAAAAAAAATTTAAAAAAATACTAAATTGGCAAAAACATCCGCACATAGTTAACAATAAGTTAATAAACAACTTGTAGAGATACTTACTGAAAATAGTTTATCTTTAAAAGGAATGATCGCTACTTTTCATCCAGCTTCAGCGACAGAAAAGGTGGTCTGGTTCCAAAACGGAGATATTGTCGCAGCTGTTCACATCTGTTGCATCACTGAAGCGCATCCTCTGAAAAAGGATTTGTCAGCTACTTCAACACAGTGAAGGAATAAAGAAGAAAACGGTAAAGTTGCAAAGCGGCACGAGATGAAGTTATCAAATCTCCGAGAGGAAAGAGTCATATCTCCAACTGTCCGTTTTTATCTCTTCTTCTTAAAACACAACAGTTGTTGATGATGATGACGGCGGCGGCGGCGGCGGCGGTGGTAGTGGTGGTGTTCCAGCCTTGGTCTGGAAGGTCTGGAGGTGAAACACCGGTCCGGTTTATCACGCGCTTCTCTCGCTCTCTCCCTCTCTCTCTCTCCTAACAGCGCGCGCAGGGCGCCAGAAGGAGTCCCGGCTGCGCGTGGATTGGACTGCTGTTCTACTGGCAGCTCCCGTCGTCCTCCGGTTCCCCTGCCTGTCTGTCTGTCTGTCTGTCTGCCTGATTGTCCTCCTCCCTATATACTGTCCCCTTCTTTCCCCTCCAAGACATATAAATAGTAATATAACATATAATATAAGAACATATAATAGTAACAATATGTCTAAAAATTGTTCCTGGATGGAAAAACAAAACAAGATATTTATGATAGGTCCTTTATGATAGGTAATGACTTTTAAAGTGACTTTTGTTCATTATATCAAATAAAAAAAACAGCTACACATGGGCTAATACTATTAATTAGGTACTTTTCAATAAAACTATTTTTTAAACACTGTTTTAATGATGTCCAATAAAATGAATTATGTCCCAGCATAACCAACCAAACAAAGTCATAGATAGAGAGTGAAAGAATTGATTCCCTTGCGAGATACCTCACCTCAAGACCTTGTCCTTGCCATATTGACATGTGATGTATTGATTATTTTAATCACCTTAAGTGCCTTACCAAACAGATTATCAAAGAGCCAGGATGTTAGGGATTTAGGCTGCGCGGCAGTGGATCAAGGTGTCAGCCTTGAGGTCTGACTGCACTGTATTCTGGTAGTAATTGCCTTATTCACAATGTGGAGGCTTAATTTCACACTCACAAGCTGCATGCAAAGTAGGCCATATGCTGTTGATTTGTCTTTTTATTTAATGCTGTGTAAATTTTTTTGACGACAGTAGGTCCATATAATCAAACAGTAAATGTGAGCCTTCTTATCAATCTCATACAGTACGTAAACTGTTTCTGGTAAGTCCTTAAAAAGGCTGACATAGGGAGTATTTAAATATGTACTTATGGTATATTTTATAGAAACAGGGATTTTACAAGTCAGCATCACAGTGAGTATAATTTGCATTAGTATGGTAAACAAGGTCAGATCCCATGTGACCTTTGTTTTTCATTAGTGAAACTCCAAAATGAAAAGCTATTTCAAACAGCAAACTCACACAGAAGTTTTAAATTGTCTTTTGTTTGACAAAGAACGCTAAGTCTTTGTGTCACAGTTGCTCATGAAATGGTGTAACAATTTGATAGTGCAGGTCATAAAACAATACAGTGTCGTGTCAACCTGCTGGATAACCTTGACAAAAACAGGAAAAAAAAAAACATCTGCAAACACGGAGGGCTTAGAAAAGTGAGTTTACCTCTTCAATTCCATTTGCTCGACTCCCATGTCATTCAGATGTAGGTCAGCTGGTCCCAATGTTCCAGGTGTTATTTGAGCTGCAGAGGAGTGGAGGTTTTCATTGGGCCGGTCCTGCCACAGTCTCAAACCCACAGTGTGCCAGCTGGCATGATAGATTGCACTATATGTTGTCCTTGAACTCCTTGAATTTGATGTAGGATAGTCAGTTGTAATGCATTTCAGTCAGGACATTTACTGTACATCAAATTTAACCATTTATTTTAACAAGACATGCATGTTTGATGAGGCTCTGCTGTTGTGATGCTCTGAGTAAGCTGACAAACTGACTTTGGGCTCACAAGCCCCCCCCGGCAGAGTTTTAGATACACAATGGTTGAAGAAAATTAACATGTATGATAGAACATTCAGATTCATTCAGGGAGATGAATTGCAGTCAGTAGGTGGTGCAGGAGCGTAGTGAGCGTTAGGGCAAGCAGAATGAATGAGCACCACTTAGTTTAGAAGGACCGCCTAAGTGGATGCATATGGATGGATGGATAAATTGTGGACATGAATGATTGGATAGAAATGAGGCATGTGACTATAAATGACTTCAGTGCCTGCCTGAGCTAATGCTAAGCTACATTTTAGATTTGAAGCTGATTGGGATGTAATATATTCATTATGAGAATCTATATGTCTTTAGTTTATAAGGCGTTATAAGGCGTCTCATAATAAAGTTTTTATTCCCTTTTTTTTAACACAACACAAAAAAACAAGAGATATTACAAACTAAAGTCACAGCATAACTTAAAAGGAGGCAAAAGAGGGGAGAAAAATGTACATCTTTTTATTGTGTATTAGGGGTGTGCCTGAATACAAACACGATATTCAGCAAAGCACAAATAGTGGGTTTTTTACAAATATTTATTTCCTACGAATATGTTAAAAATGATTTGTTTTCGGGAAGAAAAAAAAACATGTCAAATACCAGCGTGCAGGTCAGTTACATCATTATCTCAGTCTCTCTCCTCTACTCCGCTGTTACGTCTATCAGCAGGTCTCAACGAGGGAAGTCACATCCACCTGCTACATGACACACATTTCCTAATTTGGACATCATTCCCAGAGTTGGGGGTGTTCCCCAGAGATAAAGATGAACTACTGACACACATGAAGTGCTCCCAAGGGGACTCTCCATAACCTGTTGTTCCCCTTCTCCTTTCCACAAAGTTAGGTTGTAAAAAATAGGCAATAAATGAAAAGTGCAAAGCAATTATCGCCTTTGAAGTTCTTCCCTACATGTTACATGGTGTGCTGTCTCTGTGTTATGGATGTATAAATAGGTAGAAGTCTGTCTGAAATGAGGCGATGAGTGAAGCTTAAGCTCAGTAGTCAGCACAGTCGTCTATGATCTGGGAGACTCCAGTTAGAGACCCAGTGTGGGGACCTCCTTGGTAAGATAGTTTATTCATGAACACTTATTGTAACACTTTAATTTTCTAAAATATAAAGCGTAATAAAAACAAAAACAGGATTTTTAAGCCTTTCCATTTTTATTCGAATACAAATAATTTTCCTCAACAAATACAGATACAAATACAAATACTGGGCTCTCTGCACATCCCTACTATGCACTCTTATCAATGGATCCTATGTGTAATGTGAAAGGGGTCCCGCATAATTATGGACCCACAAAACAAATATCACCTGACTCAACAGCTTGTTTTGATGTCTTTCTGCTCATTGTTTATGGCCCACAATTTACTGTTTTGTTCTGCTTGCATAGCATCATTTCAGCCATGACAAGCAGCTGTAGTCAGCAAAAAAGCTCTAATAAACCCATTGTATGCTACCTACTCAGCACCAACAGCAGACAGGCAAATTAAGCAACGACAACATTCGAGTATTTAGCAGTTCAAGAGTCAGATACTCCCCTCAGGAGTTAGTGGAGACCAAAAAGCTGTTCCAAAAGAACAGTGAATATTGAACTTACATTCATATCGTGCTTTGTGTCTGCTGCATTTCGGGCAATTGTTTAACACATTCACCATATAGAGTCCTGCAAACTTTATAAGGTGATAATATTCAGTGTAGTGTTTTCAGCTTGCTGCACTGCCCCAGTAGACCATAAAAACTATATTGAATGCAGGTTTAATGAAGTGACTATACGGCATAAGGAAAACTATTAGATAAAGTGCATCATTACTGTATAAGTAAAAAATTACAAATTGCGTGCTTAGAATCACAATGTTCTGTCTGACATTGTAATAGCTGTGACATACTGGCCTTTAATAGTCTGTAGCATTCATTATAGATGGGCTCTGTGGGGAGAAGAAGAAAATCATTATTAAAAAATTAGATGAGAAAATGATTCTTTAAACATAGTAACGCCGTGTGTGTGTGCGTGTTACACCAATCTATTTTTGACAAAGACAAAAGACATCAGAAAAGAAAAATGGAGCAAGTCCACGGGAGAATTAGTTTTGTGCAAATTACCCCTAAGTACATATCTAGAATGATCTAGCAAAACAACGACAGATCATTGAAAGACTGTAATGTGAGTAAATGTGAGCTGACTCTTGAGAATGTCCATCCATGACATAATATACTTTTCCAAGCACTTGTGTGCATGGATTTCTATTAAGATATGAGATCTGATGTTAATATCTTCCCCCTCTTATGAGAATTCATGTGTGTTTTGATATGAATCATGATTGATATGAATACGATTTGGGAAATGAATCAATCACCCACCAGTGACAGTCTCATCTTTTTATCCTTTGTGTTTTTGTAGCGGCAGTCAGTGTTGTTGGAGTGAGAATACAAGTGTTTAGGGTGTGAATTTTTAAATTTATGTATCTGCTCTTTACAGCGGAGGTAAGTGCTGACTGTCATGCAAGCAGCAAATTGAGTTTCCCTGCTTGTATAAAGAAGTTTTCCAAGATTCATGTGATCTTCAAGCGATGGTAAATTGGCTGCCTTACAGACAGCTTAAAGACAGAGAAGGATAGTCTCTGCACGCAGGTAGTCCAGAGGGGAGCCGCTTCAAGACTTCAAACTCCTGTCAATATATAAAAATAGTTGTGCATCATGACCATAACTTACAGACGGCTAAAATCTGTATGATTCATAAATAAAGATTTTGCAGAGTTAGGTAATGCTGTAAAACCACACGAGGTGCTGCTTAGACCAAAAATAACACAATAACACTGACACGCAGGTACTGTAGCGAGCTAAACTGGGAGTCATCATGCAGGGAGGCAGGGTATCCTAAATGAAAGAGCAATCCAGAGTGCCAATCTGTTTATATCACTTACATCCACAGTTTACTGGCTCTTACAGCATCATTTTAATCAGCGTAGAATCCCTAAATACCACACACTGTCACTAATCATCACCGATCCATCATTCACTTAATCGTAATAACGGAAGACTCCAGCAGTCATAAAATATGCTAAATTAGAATGAATGACCATGGAGATATGTAAGTTGAATACAAAAGCGTGGCTCTGAGTCAACAAAAGCAGATGGAGGAGGGATTTTTTATCTTAAGATATATCTGCTGAGCAGGATGAATCACACACAGGCATTCACACACAAATTTCATCCTTTGTCTGGTATATAGATATATAGATAAAGGGTCATAATAGGGATCACTGGTGGTTTCATTCCGCCAATAACATACACTTTCTCAGTCAGAAAATGGGAGGACTGTGACAGTTAGATAAAAGAAAGACAAGGTCAGGAATTTGGAGCGGTGATGGCTGGAGCGGTAGAAATACCGTGCATTCACTGTCAGCGACTTGCACTAACCTTCCTCAATCACTTTAAGGTTTGAGAGTTGCAAGCAAGAGGGCTATGCATCTAGATGAAAAACAGCACTAGGTTTATGTTCATATCATTTTATTTTGATTAATATAGACACAGTAGAATTTTCCAATGTCAGGCTTTTTTCCTGCTTTTTCATGTCCTGAATGGTTGGTGGGAAACTGTTGGATGGAGTAATTCCACATTTGTCCCATTATTAACATCCCGATGAAGTGTTTCTAATGATCACCATCAATTTATATTACGCAAAGTTTAGGACAAATTTGACTGGTCCCTGCCTGTAATTGTCCCTGGGACTACTAATAACAGCTCCAAACACAAAACACATTCATCCAGCTCTGCCAAGAGCCAGGGGAGATGGCCCACTGATGTATGACCAGTTGTTTGTGACACAGAAGATAAAGGACTGAGGTGTGGTTTAGTGTTTGTGCGTTGGCTTGGAAGAATGTACTCAGCAGGCATTGACGATTCAAAAACCACAGGTACAGTTTTCCCCAGGAGGCCTCTCCTCTCTTCTTCCTGTTCACCTGCTCCTTAATGAATCTCCAAATGCTTTGCAATAGACAAATTACCCGTGTCAACTGCCTCCAGTCAATTCAGCCTCCTGTCGTCTACTCACTTATCCAAGTGTATCACTCTGGATTTCCTTTGACAAAGTAAATTCATCTCTTTTGATAAGGGGGTCAACATACTGATGAGTGGAGCTTTTACTGTAAAACAATTCATCACCATTACGTACTCGCTGCAGCAGTGTCCGAGGGAGCAGAGCATTAGCAGCTAATAGCATGCGCAGGCGGGGGACATGGGGTGTAACTGTCTGATTAGCTGCTGTAATACATCTAGAGCTGTTTGTGTGAGACAGGATGACTTGTAATAAAACACAAATTGTACTGATGGATGGCAGGAAGTAAACTGGCAGAATGTGATTTATCATCAGCCCTTGTACTACATTATTCTTTAGTATGTTATAAATTATGTTGAAGCTCTTACAGTATATAGATTAAACAACCACACAAACACCTTAAAATGTACGTACAGTGGTTCCCAAACTAGGTGTCAGGACCCTAAGTTTGAGGGGCCAGCAGGTGATTTGATGAAAAGGAAAGAAAAAAATATTTATGTTACACAAAGCTGTTTTTTCCTGACTTTTCAACCATAATTAAGTCTGATACTATGAAGCCTTAATAATGGCTCTGTTCTATTCAAGTGTCCCAGTAAGACACAACAGCATGCACAATACCAGGACCCTGAAACTCAGCCAGGTAAATGGAATTCAGCCATGATTAATATTATAATAATTAATTAATATTACATTATCTGCACCTGTGCTTTTTATACTGACATGTAAAAATGTTTTCTATCTTTCTATCTGTACTGATTATTATAATTATTATCTGCCCTGGAATTCCATATCAGTGCATCTTTATTAAGAATCCATCGTATCACAAAACTGCAAACACAACTTTGGTAATTTTGATAGCTAGTTTAATGAAGAAGGATATCTTTAAAGGGGTACTCCAACTATTTAGTACTGTCATAAAGTTGCAATATTTTAAAAAGAACTGAAGCAGCAAAAGTCGAGATATGAAATATCCTGACTTTTAGTCTCTAGTATGGGTCAAACTCCAAAAACACTGGATCCTACACTTCCCTTCATGCAACTCAATAGTGTCTTTTATTACACACTTCCTGCATCCAAAATGCCCGAAGTAACAATACTATTAAATAGTAGGTTTATTGTTGATCTTGTTTTTCATTCTATGGAGTTTAGATAATGCAGTTTTATAATGTCTAACCTCCTGAAGTCTAGCAACATTACCATGGCCCCAGATCTCAACAAGTAATTAAATAACAAAGTAATTAAATACAATGTCATCACAGTTAATTACAATAATGGGCAAAACAGTGCAAAAGAGACTTATGCAAAAAAAAAAAAATAATTAAAAAAAATCTTTGACTCTTTTTTTATAAATGAGGTGATGATTCACACCAAATATTTTCAGGTTAAATCAACATAATTACATCTATCTAACTGAAAGTACTGCAAGTACAGAGTCAAGGCCAACCATTTTAGGACAGTTAAAGGAAGCTTTGTTCACTATTTTTCAGACATGAAATATTATACTTTGTATGATGTAACCTTGGTAGCTATTGATGTTTTCTTTTTCATTTCATCTCATTAAAAGTACAGAATGATGACAACACATTCCAATGTTCTGGGTTTTTTGTATTTATTATAAAAACTTCTACAAACTTGTAATTCTATGATGTATTGGAATATTACTTTTGTCATTTACCACTTCATCAAATAAAGTCTGTAGCATCAATGTTTGGATCACGTTTCTGAACATGCAAAAAGTTAAACAGGATTCAAAGTATTCAAAATACCGTCAGCTTGGCTATATGTATCTACAAAAGGCCACACCAGTGTTATTCTGACATGAAAATATATGACGTCTGTCTTCCATGAGACCTCCAGCATTCATTATCATTCATGTTGAAAATTGTGAAATTGAGGTCAAATCCCCCGAAGAAAACTATGTTTTTCTAAAATTACGGCATTATTGTGATGAAAAAAAAATTATTTACACACTTTAAACATTAAACCACAGTCTGAAAAACGTGTTATCTGAGCTGCATCTCAAACATTGTAAGCTAACTCAAACTGGAAGGTATAAGTTTAGAAACAATGCAAGCCCAAATGTGTTCCATGGTATCAGTTTTGACATCAGTGTGCAAATGAAAACTGATAATAGTGATAGTTATTCCCTCACAGTTTTATCGGGGTAATGACAGTGACATCTGTCTAGAGCTGGCATTCACTTGTGTGACCATTATTAACAGTTAGATAGATACATAGACTCTGTATTGTCCTTCAAGGAAATTTGTTGCCACAGTCTGTACAGAGCCTCAGATACATAAATACATAAATACAGTACACATCCACAACATAACTACATGAAAGACATCTATACAGGATACATCCACATTCATACACACATACACAAGTTACAGTCATTGGAATATTTTGTTTAGCAAAGCTATGGCAGAGGGGACAAAACTCCTGCTGTAACATGCCCGTTTCCAGGCCAGGGATCTGTATCTGCGACCAGATGGAAGCAGTGTGAAGAATGGGTAGAGGGGGTGCATGGGGTCGTGTACAATGTTGTGTGCTCTGCGTGTGATGGCTTTGCTGTTGAGTTCTGAGAGGTTTGGGGTGGGGAGGCCAATCATTTTGGAGGCATTTTGTGTGATGTGCATGTTAAATCAACAGTTATGGTGTAAAACTCATATAGTCAACAGTGGTAACAAATCAAATCTGTAACTAAATCTCTTCTTAAAAGCTGAACAAGTTGAGATGTAAAGTTCTTGTGTTAAAATGGTGGACATGTATAACATAGCTATGAATAAAATATCATTATAGCAACTGCGACATGTCCACAAATGCATTAAAAAGAAACTTTCAGAATTGGCCTGGACATACTGTGTCAGTGATAAGCTTCCAGTCTGGTTTACTAGTTGTGAAAAAAACATGAATAAGTTAATTCTATGAGTGTTTTGAGCAATCCGCCTACGCACTGTACAGCCTGCACTGCACTTTTGTTGACCTGTATGTGTCAACAGCCATGAAGACTTTTTGGAAAACCTATAATGTACATTTGAACTCCCTTGCTATGACAAAGGCAACAAGGACTGAGGGCAATTCATTCAGTATCTCCACTCCTTCAATGAAGGACTATATCTGTAGGTGGATGAGAGAGATCTTTGTCTTCTCTGATGACAAGGACAAACATGATGTCCCACTAAAGATCTTCTTCAGCCTCCATCTGCTGTGAAATATGTAAAAGAGAAAAGCAATGGCATTCTTTACATTTCCACATGTTATTTTCTATCAAATATTATCAATGTTTGCCCTAAAGAAACCAATACCAACAATGAATTTATCCTACTATCAGTAATTGGCAATATTGACGCTGTACTATATCTTTTCAATAAGAGTTTTTCAGTTATTAAATAAATCTGGAGATGCAAAGAATTCTGTGGTTTTCTTTTGCAGATGGAAGCTGAAGATCTTTAGCAATAACCATGCCTTTATCTTCAACCCTTTTTGCCTCTCTTAAACTGTCTATTTTTATGCAACTGTTGCATAGACATATTATGCTTTTGTTATACTGTATGTAAAGGGACTCTGATTCTAATTTTGATCAAATGCTTATTCTTGTAGAGATGTTATTTTAGCATATAGAAAACAAATGGTGTTGTCATAGAGTTACCCCAAAGATAGACTGGCAGGAAAGCAAGGCTGAGTAACAGGAGCTTAGTCTGACGTAGGCCACAAGATGCCAAGTCAATCCTCATGATTTGTGTCAGCTGAAAGTGCTGCCAATCAAAATGACTCCCACATAAAGTGACAAGTTTACCTCAGTGTCAACACAAAATAGCAGCTTCATGACCGCACATCAGCTATGTCAGATAAACTGCTGTGCTGAAACTGAGCACTGAGGATGAGCAACACTTGTAAGGTTTCTCTCACAAAGGCTACTATGAAAAGGGTGCAATACCTTTGAAAGTATACATTATCAAGTTAGCTTTGATATACCTTCCAGACTAAAAAAAATAATAATTTGATTATTAAATCATGTAAAATAATTATGCATTTACATATTTACTTTAACTAATTCACCATAGGTCATTCATTTTCCAGCCAGTTAAAAATAAACATTATATTTTGGGTATTCTGGATAGCTTAAATATAATTAGTTGTACATGTATACCTCAACATCATCACTTTATAAATACACATCATAAAGTCTGTAAACAGACTGTTGTTGCCCCAAATCCCTGACTGATTAATAAGGTAAAATAGCAAATTAAATCCCATACACACATCTTTATGAAATATATTTAGTAAGTACTAATCTAAACCCAAGGGTGGATTCATTTCCTTCCCAGCAAGCCTTGCAATTTTCTCTGAAACTACTTAGGAGAGCTGCATCTCTTTTGAGGGGCAGGAGGCAAATGCCAGAGAAAATTAAAGTGATGTGATGGAAGAAATTCTTTCTTAATGAGGTGACACATAGTTCAACCTTGAAATCTTCTGAATAGCTACCACTAACTGCATTCACTATCATAATGTACTAAAATAGATTTAGGTGCCAGGATGTCTTTTTCTTTTGTTTGCTTGAGGAACACAAAAAATTACATCCTCAGCATCCTTTGTCTGATGACAATCTTGTCTCGCCTTATCTCTGACCTGCTGTTGTATTGACACCCTCCAATAATGGCACTGCCACCAGGTTTACCATCTAAAGGCCTTTAAAGGGGACCTAATGTGCTTTTCCTTATTTTCAGTCACATATTGTCATGGCCTTGTCACAGTCTGGCTCTGTGTTCCTTAGTTGTTATTTTCCTCCATTCCATGAGAGACTCTCATCCTTTTTTCCTTGTTATGTTAAGACTGGACTGAGTTGGAGTAGGCTGCTTTGAGTTGTATCTTTAAAGACTTCTGGCATGGTATCATTAAAGTTGCCTTTATTAGTAAGACTGTATTCATTGTGTTTCTGGGTTTTTGGTTCTATGTTTGCCCTGTGTTTTTCCTCCTGTGTCCCCAGCCTATTTTTCTCTCCACACCTGCCCAGCATTCATCTTCCGAGCCTTGCCCTTTTCCCAGTGTTTCCCCCAGCCTATCAGCTTCTTTCCCATTCTCCTGTTTTATCTCCTCATTGCTCTCACTTGAGTTTCTTCACCCATCTCCCCACCTGCACCTCATCTTCTCATTAGTTCAGGTAGTATTTTAGTCCTGTTCTCAGTTCAGTCTTTGTCGGATCATTTGTTCTGTTTGGTTCAGTTTTGCCTTGTCTGCATATCCAGAATGAAGAACTTATTCTTCAGCATTGCTCTGTCTATTGTCTCCTGCATTCGGGTCCACCCGCTCTGCTTCACATAACACATATAATGTTACAATGTTGGTGGTCATATTAAACATGAGCAAGATATCAAATAATGAGTTAAACATATGTAGAAGTAATCCCTGTGAGCAAAAAGCACCGGCTTCGGACTGCTCTTAACACTCGGTTTCCAATGTTTTTTTCTACGTTCAGCCTGAACCAACGTCATCTCGTGACAGATTTCTTTATATGGTCATCTGCTCCATGCACAGCATGCAAGTTCACTGCTCTGCTCTGCTAACATTATGGTGTTTTTCCATTGTTTTGGTGGTAGTCACACTGAGCCATGACTCGAGTCAAGCTGGCATGGTGTGAGTGTTCTTCCATTACACAGCACTGCAAACTAAAATAAATTGTTTATCTGTTGGAGGTGTGCTGGTCATCTGCAGCTCTTCATCAAACATCAATGTGTTACTGTGAGGAACAACTTTCATTTCCTGCAAATTCTTCACAATAAAAGTCTCCTGTTATTTATTCATTTAAAAGCTTTTAATATGAAATTGGAAAAAGCAGGAAATATTGGATTTTCTTCAGCAGTAACTTAACACAACCCTGATACAACTAACCCTCGGCAGCTGGTCTACAGAACAGAGTGGGTTCATCCGGAGCGGGGCCTTAAGGAGACAAGAGCTAAGATTGCCTGTTTCAGACAAACACTGAACTGAGGGGCTGCATAAAGGTCCAGTATAAGATAAATAAGGAGTTTATTGAACTGTGAGTCACGCAAAGCTTCCCTAGTGGAGTCCCAGAACAAAAATATAGAGCTGGAGATGAGAATAATAGGTCCCCTTAAAGAAAACCTAGAGCATTGATTTCAGTGTGTGTTTTTCATTATACTGTAAATGGGACTAGTTGAAATATAAACTTCTCAAATACACCCGTACATGTTCGAGCCTGAATCTGATGTGAAATATGCCATTTGTGGGCATGTGCAAAGAATCTGATATAAGTTTGATGGGGATGTAGAGGTAATATTGCGAACAGAGCATTCAGAGCAGGTTGAAGCCTGTGCTTTTGACTTGAAAGTGGCATTTTTACATACATTCACCTCAGGTTTTGAAACTTTGACTATGTAAAACATAGACATCTGACATTAAAACAGTATAAAAATCACGAAAAGCATGTCATGTCCCCTTTAAAGTGGCTATAATTAATATTTTTATATTAACAATGGATCACATGACTACTTGTATGTGAAATAAGTAGTCCCATTGTTAGCCAGCAGACAAGCTTAGCAACTAGCTGGTGAACATAGAGGAGCTTTTAGTAGCTGAAGAGCCACATATTTCCCTCAGGAGTTGGTGAAGACCAAATACAGAGCTAAAAGAAGAGTGAATACTATTTGTCAAGTTGCCAGAAACACAACTCCAAATAAATGTTGGTGTTGTTCCGTAGCTGCTGGCTGTCTGATAGGCAGCTGTTTGCTAACATGTTAAAATGTCAGTGTTGTGTTGTGAAACCATTTTACAGGAAGACAAAAGACAGGGATTACTCAAAAATGCTTTTTTGATATATAATTGGCATTTAACAAGAGATGACTGAATAATTAACCCAGGGACACAGGATTAAAACCGGAAAAATGTATTACTATATTTATTTCAATGTGTCTTTAAAGGGGTCAACTGTGTATCAACATCTTTTAATATGCAGCAGATTCTCAAAGAATTATTTTGGGTCATGTAATGTGAAAATCCCAGCGCACTCTGTCTTTAGCAGCAGAGCAGTGACAATGTGAATGAAGTAATGTAGGCATGTACTCTACTGTCATGAGGCCAGATAATAGGAAAGAATAATGAGGGAATCAGTCAAGGTTCAGTGCTGTACTGTTACCAGACGAACACATTGTTCTTCAAAAGGTCACATTACGTGAATTTATTAAGGTTTAGGACCTCACCATTTTTAAAGAGTATTTTTAATGGTGAGTTCATGTTTATTTGTTATACAGATGTGAAGAGTAAAAGTAAAAGTGCAGAAGAAGAGAAAAGGGTGCAACAAAGATTCTAGTGAAATTCGCATCTCAGGCCATCAATAGGATGCCCCAGGGACAACACAGTTATGAGAATTCATTCATGAAAACATTCTCTAAGCACAATAGAGGAATATTTACTGGAATTAAAGTTACACGGGTTTATTTCTAAATTGGCATTGATATGAGCAGACAGGGGTCTTGAGTGTTCATTTGTAGCAGTCAGCAGTGACCAAATACCTTAAACAATATGCACCAGATGGCCAAGAGTGCTTTTCATTTTCATTCAGCTTTTAGTTTTCATTCCAACCAAACACTAGACCATCTGATTACACTAAGCTGCAAAACCTCAACCAGAGGGTTTGTTTTACCCCGTCGAGTACCAGATGGATGGGACACACTGGAGCAAAGCAAATTGTGTCACAAGAAGTTAATTATAGAGTATATTAAACTCTCAAATAATTACCCATGATTAGTTTCTGGTCCAGAGTGGTGTGTATTGTTTGTAGTTGGAAACAGTGTTCATTCCCAGATCACAGACTGGTGATACAGTCCCGAAACTGACAAAATACTTAGAAAGACAGGTCAGAAAAAATACAAGTCAAAAATATAACTTAATACATATATAAATAATATTGAGAGTTAAATAATTAAAATTGAGTGTAAAAAAGAAATGCTAAACTTTATACGTTTCCTTTCACCTCAAATCAATTGATAAAATAAATTAATATAAGATGCGCTTCCCCATTGCTCCTGAGACTGTCACTTAATTTAATAATTTCTCGCACAATTTGGTCATTTATAGTTTGAAAAACACTGAACATATACTTAATCTGTTGTATGTGACTTTTATAAACCAAAATCACCAAAATGTCCTCTGTTCATCTAAAATCCAAACCATTAAGAGGAGGCCACAACAAAACCTCGCCTTTTCCTGGACCGGCTACTTAACAGGTGTATGAGGCTAATGGTGATAATACACTCAATGCTGAACTTTTGCAGTGATGGACTACCTGAAAGCTGACATCTTTCGCAAAATTGACACAACACGGGCATACTATGCTAGAGCTTGTACTAACAGCTACTGATCATATTGGCCTGACAACGGAGTTGTAGGCTACAGTTAGCAAGCTGACAGTGATGGACTAGGATGACTGATGCGAGGACCTGGAGGGGAGATCGAAAAGATATAATATTCAGTTGGTGGGTCTACGGGAGGGGTTGGAGGGGCCCCATCCTACTGAGTTTTTTGCCCAAATACTAGAGGAAATACTTCACTAGATCAAGCCCATCATACACTGCGGGACAAACCCAAACAGGGAGATGCACACCAACCATTTGTCATAAGAATACACTTCTATCATATTCACAATGAGATTCTACATCGGGCGGGGAGACATAGGTGAGATAGCAGAGCTAATCTAGCCTACGCTTGTTTGTTTACATTGACTTGGACTACATTTCCCAGTAAGTCATTGTTGCTTTCCATACTAAAGGATGACTTCTCTAACGTGGAAAATTATTGGTATCTTGTTACTAAGGTTCTGTTAATTTCGTACGTGCTTACAATTGTCTGATACTGTCACAATCCTCTCTTAGGAAGCTGTAGGTTATAGTAGATGGTGATGGCTACAATGGAGTGTTTAGCACGTTCTATGGGGTTTAATCGATGTGTCTCATTTAGTGAGACACTTCTGTCAAGGTGGGAGGAGGTAACAAACAGTTGTTCTATATTGTGTTTTTCATTTATTTGTTTGTTTTTTGTGTGTCTGCTTGGTCTATCGACATTTAATACATTCATAAGATAGTGTTATTCACTGGTATGTCTCATTATGCTTCATTCGTTGCCTCTTAAGATGTTGCTATGGCTTCACGTAAATTAACACAGCAAGATTGAAGTGGGCTAAAAGTTTGTAGCTGTAATTGAAGAGGCCTTAGTAATCCTGTTAAGTGCAGCAAAGTACTACACCATCTCCCACACTTTGGTGCCCAGATAACTTATTTACAAGAAAATCATCTTAGAGTTTCTGATCTGATCAGATTAAAAAGTAGATGGATTGGCCATACTTATCATTCTTCATTTCAAGGTAAATCTGGAGGAGTAGCTATTATATTGCACAAGTCAATTCATTTTGTGTGTTCAAATGTGATTGCAGATCCAAATGGGGGGTACTTAATCATTAGTGGTAAAATGTATAACACTCCAGTGCTTTTTCTTAATATACAGTATAAATGGCCCTCTCCTTACAGGCCAAGTCTGAGGTTTTAGCTATAGATCATACAATGGAAATGTTACTGCAATCCAGATACACTTATTATGAGTATGGGGACAAGCCCAGCAGATTGGTAGCCTATCAACTGTGACATACATCATCATCTCACCAACTTCCCAAAATTCAAACATCTTCAGGCTTGACAATTGATCCTAAGAAAAATAAAGTATGAGATTTTTACATATCACTGCATACTTGTGAAAACACAGCTGATTCTTCATATTTGAATATTTCACCCTGACTTTTTCAATGATTTGGAAAGAAATGTTACTGCTGAAGAACTCACTACAGCAGCTAAATCCATGCAATGTGGTTAATGTCCAGGACTAGATGGCCCAGAGGAGCAAACTGTTGGCAAATCTGAGGGTATGGGTGGAGGTTTTTGGTACGATCAATTTCTATTAGTAGTCCATTGACTAGCTATCCATTAATGGATTTGTATGTTAGAAGCAGGACTTTGTAGTCAATACTGAAGGAGACAGGGAACCAGTGCAATGAAAACAGAACTGGTGTTATATGTTCATGTTTTCACACTCTCATCAGGATCCTGGCTGTGCTGCTCTGAATGCACTGGAGCTTCTGGATGCCCCTGCTGGGGATCCCTATAAAGAGTGCATTGCAGTAGTCCAGTGTTGAGGAGATTAAGGCATGGACTAGTTTCTCTGCATCTGACAGGGTTAGAGAGGGGCGGAGTTAAGAGATGTTTTTGAGATGATAGAAAGAGGTTTTACATAGATGTTTTATGTGGTCATCAAAAGTCAGGTGAGGGCCAAACCCAACACCCAGTGACTGGTGAGGAAAGGGGGATGTCCTAGCTGTCAAAGCTGAGATGAGGTATGGTTTATGACTGAATCTGGTGTGGAGTGCCAACACATAGAGCTTCAGTTTGCTGCTGTTTAACTGGAGGTAATTTGTGCTCATGCAGACCTTTATCTCTTTAAGACACGTGCTGAGGCATGACTTGGCTGCAGAAGGGCTTGGGGTAGTTTTGATGTCCAGCTGGGTATCATCAGCATAGCAATGAAAAGACATCCCAAGTCTGCTGATGACACATCCAAGGGGGAGCATTTAGATGGTACTCAGGATGGGGCCGAGAACCAACTCTTGCAGAACACCACAGGCTACAGGGAGCAGTCCTTTGAGACAGGATCCTCCAAGTGAGACATACTCAGTCCCACCGGAAAGGTATGACTGAAACCATTTAAGTGCAGAGTCTAACAGTCACATGGTGGTGTGGAGGCACTCTAAGAGGATAGTGTGATCCACAGTGTCAAATGCAGTGCTCAGGTCAAGGGGAATCAGAAGAGAAGCAGACCCTGCATCAGCTGTTGCCATCAACTAAGAGATGTATTGTAGAGTGCCACTAGTTCATCCACTGATACAGAGGCTGGGCAGATGATGTGCTGGAGTTCCGCAGTGATGATGGCCGGGTCAAAAAAGCATTTGATGCTTAGGGGCTGACAGGAATGTCAAATCCACTGAAACCACCTTGTGGTCAGAAAACTCAGATCATAGACCTGTAGGTTATTGATGGGGGTGGAGTCAGTGAAGATCAGATCAAGTGTGTGCCCCCTGGTGTGAGTAGGCACATCAACATGTCGCTTCAGGCCAAGACACTCAATCAAACTCAGGACCTCCACTGCATAATGACAGGAGTGGTTGTTGACATGTATATTCATATCACTGACAATGACAATGTTGGTTGACATGGAGCAGAGTGGGGTGAATAGGTCATGCATCTCAGGGAGGAAAGATGAGTTTGGTTTTGGGGAGTATGGAGGTTTATATTTTAGAACAAGGCATTCAATAGAACTGCTAAACCACCACAACAGCCAGAGCTGTGGGCTTTTTCCATGTAACTATAGCCAGGAGGGCAGGCCTCATTAAGCACAGAATAGTCCCCTGGTTTATGCCAGGTTTCAGTTAGGCACATGAAATCAAGCCTCTTGTCCAAGAGGCGGTCATGTATGGGGAGGGATTTATCAGTGAGAGATTGAACATTAAATAGTTCCATGATGGCAGGAAATTGCATCTCCCCTAGTATAGGGCAGACTTGCGATGCTTCCAACAATGACACCCAAGTTTGTTTTGCTTCCATATTCCACATTGAAACCACGCCCTGAGCCTCTATGGATGCAAAAAGGTCTGGTTCTTAAAATCCCAAACTCTCCGACCCCTTGTCAGGTGTAATTAGGAAGCTGTGTAAACACCATAGCTGTGTGGTGGTGTGGGACATCATAATTAAAGCAGTTGCATCATTTGGGCAGAATGGCAGTGTTGGTAACAGCAACAGTCACAGTCTAGAGATCATTACAGTAAACATGAGGGGAGCTCTAGTTGATGAAAAATCCCAGCCCCTAGAGTCTGTCAGTGACAGCACAGCTCTGGGTGATTTCCGCTGATAGAGAGTACAGGGGAACCGGACGGGGTTTTGTGGCACACACGAGCCAGCAGGCTGGAGGAAGAGACAGCCGCTGTCCTCCGGAGAAAAGGGATCCCAGTAGAGCAGGTAGGCAGCACTTTACGTTGAATAATCCAAAAATCCACAAATCCCAGTGGAGAAGGTAGGAAGCACTTTACATTGGTTAATCCAAAGTCCACCAGTTTGATAGAACATATTCTAACTCAGGGAGTGATCAAAACACGCTGACAGAAAACAGAAAAACAGAAAAACCTTGAGCAAAAGAAGGCCATGTTATTCATATGAGCAGTGAAGTTTACAGTCAATGGTCGATTTAGCAAAGAGGAGCAGCAGCCAGTATGTGCCAGCATTCCCTCATAATGCAGAGTAGCATCTCTACCCACTACAACACAAGCACCAAAACAAATCTTGTACTTTTGGTTGCCATGGTGAGAGGGTTAGGGTTAGGGGTTTGGTTTACTGCAGAAGACCATGTAATTATTGATTTAATATATTTTGGTACCTCATAACATACCTGAAGTGGCTTGATACAGCAAACTGAAAAAGGGCAGTTCACCTAATTGTGAGCAACCACGTCTTTCTTGAGATGACAAAGGTGTCATGATGAAGTTATTGAATGTTGTAAAATCACAATGAGCTTCCTAGTACATATAATTTGGAACTTCCTATTCCTGACAAGGTTGCCAATTGTTTAGCACAGGGATTATCTCTCCTTATTTAGACTCAACTAAATGCAATCAGGGACTCTGGGAGCGCAATCAAGAGCTCCTTCAAACACAACATATTCAACAGCCATGAAAAATTTGGTGAGGACCGATGGTCGAGCTGTATACAAGGTGACCTCCTGTTGCCCCCCAAGAGGGACAATGTTAATTTGCAACATGCCTGTGGACAAAGGCCTCCCCTGTGGCTTGGTCTCCTGTGCACACACTCCAGCTGAATGTCAGACTACAACATAGCTACATCCAATTAACAGAAGTGACTCTTTTAGATAGAACTAACACTTACAGTAGTAGACACTATGCAGCCTTGCCTCTATTTTACATCAGAACTGTGGTAAATTGTGTTGATATCAAATTATGATATCGTGTCTCTCAAGTAGTTCATGAAGAAAGCAGATAAAATCTCTTGTGCTGGTCTGTGAGGTCAACACTATTATAACCAGTAGGATTTTCTACAGTTAGCTGTCATGTAGTCTGTTATTCTTTCACAATGTGAGCAGAGAATGGCAGGTAAGATTTGCATGACACATGTCTCAAAAACTTTCAGAGCTGACTCAACACCGCACTGACAGTTGCAAAAAAAACTGAATCTTATTCCCCCCACACATTTAGTATTATTTGCAGGGCTGTTGCAAATGATTGCATCATATTGTAAGGTGTTCCTGGTATTTTGTCCAGCTCATGCATGTTCCTGTCTATTGTTGTAGATTCTGACATTCTGAAATAGAAACAGAACCAAACAAGCTTTCAGTCAAGTACACAGTGGCCAAATCACTGCACTGCAAAACATAGAAAATCACCTTTCCCGTCCAGTTTAACCAACTTTTATAGTGAGAATAGCTGTGAATATTCGCCATAGTCAGACACCACTGCCCTTGTATACATTATTTAAGGGAAATGAAGCCAAAGAATCTTTTTTTTTACAATTTTGACTGCCATAAAGCTTGTCTGCAACTTGCATTTCAGAGATTTAGAGTAGGTATTGCCTCCACTTCATGGTCATGAAACTGTGCATAAGTATTAACCAACTGACCCCATGCAGCATTATCTGAGTCTTATCTAGAATCAGTCTTACCAAGTGCTCAAGATCAACTCATTGCAGACCAGGTGGGAATCATTAAAAAAAAAGAAAAAAAAACTCCTTTCAACCAGACTTAGCATTACACTGCCCATGTGATGCCACCTGCTGAAATGTCCTTGACCAAGACACAAGAGCACTGCTCTGTCGCTGAATATGAATATCACTGTTTGGGGGGGGGTAAGAGAAAAGCAGAATAAGAATAAGTCACACATTTTTGGATTAGATCAGTATTGATTTGAATGTTATTTCTCAAATTGTTTTATATATCATGAATGGTACCAAATCTGCCTTTTTTCATTTATGTCACATTTAACTCCTATAGATGTCAAGATCCTTGCAATCTTATTATAACATCCAGAAATGACCATTGAAATGCACTTTACTCTGGCTGATCCGTGACAATAACAAGGGGTTTTCATTTGGACCAAAATGCAGGAGCCAGAGTGCATCCAAGTGAAGTAACAAGTAACAAGAGCCAAAGCCATGACATCACATCCGGGCTAGCCTCTCTTCTACCAGCTTTATGTAACTCAATGCAGTCTCTCATTTGGCATTTCTGTCATCTGTCTTTTTGAAAAAATGAAGCTTGTTCCTGGGATTTACACATATTCAAAGACAAACCGGCATCAACTACAGCAGTTGCTATCAAAAGTTGAAACCTTTGTTACTTTGTGAGCACAGAAAATCTACAGACTCAGTGAAAATTTACCAACCACAGTACTGCAAGCACTTTCCTCATCATAATTCGGTTTCATCCATATCCATAAAATTCACCAACACTAATTCCTGATGTAATTTTTTCACCTCTTTAGATGTAATCTATATATAATATTAATACTTTTTGATGACCTTAGAAATACCTTAGGTTTGATTCCCTAAAATATTTACTGTATACAAATGTCACTACGTGTATTGACAATTACTTCATTTTATTTTGAAAAATAAAGAGTAGCGAAGCTTAAACTTCCAAGACACTCAATAGGTGTGTTTCCATCCACCTATTTTTATTCACATTTTCAATTTGGGCATTAAAAAACTTCAGTGGAAATGGCAAAAATTCAAAAAAGCCTGAAATAAAAGCTGAATGCAACAGTGCAATGGAAACCGACTTAGCAAATAAATCATGATGTATATAAAGCATGTGATTTAACTTCACTATACAGATGAAAAATAGCAGCAGACAAAAACATCATATCGCTGTGGAGCAACGAGGAGACTTTAACACTCCTTAAAATTAATACATGAGCCATATTTTCATCACGTTTTCTAATTAATCAAATTTTTCTAAGTTAATCAAATTTTCTTTTGCTGATTTTCTGGCAATTTGGTTAAAATTTGTATTAGTTTTTGTAATGATGAAAAAGCTTTTCCAACACAAGTCACAAGAAGACAAAACTTGAAAAAGATAACAACGGTCCAAGTCAAGGGAAAAAACACAAACTTTATTCTCTTCTTTTTACAAAACATTTCATAATCAACTTCAATAAATAATATATCCAATACAGACCTTCAGGAGGCAAATGATCAAACTTAAACATGATCAGATACGTTTTCTCAAAAAGCATCATCTATATCACCTCAGTGCTAATCTTTAATTTTTTGCTGCTCTAGCACAGTAACAAAATAAGTGTACATGTATCAGTAAAATGACAAAAGCAACACAAGAGGTGTTTGACTTACACAGCATTGTAAGATGATGGGCACATGAACGATGCCATGAATATGAAAGATAAAAGTATGACAATCAAAAAGGCAACTGAGAAGTTTGCAAATTGGTCACACTGTAAAGTAGCATGACTGCGTCTAAGTTGGCCTGCCTGCATTTTACCAACGACATCTTGAACCTACGAACACAACCATTAATGTGCACTTTACAGAAGATATTTAACTACTTTAATTATGCACATCAGATTCTGTGGATGATAGAAAGCTTTTAAATGACACCTTAAAAACCTGTTAGCCCTCAATCAGCTATTCCTCATCTGAATGCAGGTCATACAGGTTTACATTCGTAATGTAAATGTGAGGCAATATTTAATGAAAATGTATTCATGTAAAGCAGTCTTATTTTAACAACAACATATCACTGACTCATGAACTACATAATTCTAACCAAAAGGCAAGTACCTGAGCCAAAGCTACAATGATGCAAATAATATTCCCCCAACATCATTTCTATAGTCATCATTGAGGTAATGCATAGTTTGGGGAGTAAATATGCAATTCTTTAAGGGATATTTGGATAAAAAATAGTCACTACCTGCAATCGGTAAAACACAGATTTCAGATTAACATCACATTATTTGTTGGAGTGTCAAGTTTTACTGTGAAGTGATATCATTTGTTTAATCTTATGGTCTCTTGAGAGAGCTGCAGATACCTACAAGGCCATCCATTTAAAGGTTTACAGAAAAGTTCATATGTAATGAGAAGGAAATGCAAACACAACAGAAGATGATAAAATTACATGCCATTGGGTGAACTATACTTTAAACATTTAAATGGGTAATCTGTAACAGATCTCATTTTGAGAGTAACCTGCCAAACCTCACAAAATTCAAAAACCTGATAATCACCTCTACTCTACCATATATATCATTCTGCATTGTATTTTACTGTACTCGCTTAAGTCCCTGATTAAAAAGACACCCTTAAGGAAAATGTATGGCCTGTAAATGTAGTAGTTAAAACACATTTTGAAATACATTCACCTTTAGTTTGAACAACAGGACCACATGGTGGGTCTCTGTCCAGTTGGAAGTAAGACTAGATATACAACCTGGTATAACCAAGGAGTTACTGCAGAGAGAGTTGCACATACATGTACAGTATATGTATATAAGCACTGTATGTAGCTTGGTTGACTGGCATAACCTTCAAAACCAATGATTGGTTCATTATAGTTACATAAGTCTAAAATTATTTTTCCAATGTTTCATGCATGATAACCAGAAACACACATTCTCAGGCAACTGCGAGAAAGGAGCTGAAAAACAGAGATGAATGACTAATGAACGCCTTGCTTCCCAGGAGCTATTCAGCCTTTTGACATACACTGAAGACTTTAATTGAGCTATATGTGACTGCAAATATACACTAGACAATTTCCAGACCTTTCTATGTGGCCCATGCCTCTTATACATAGTGTGTTTGAGACAGCAGTATGAATAACATGATTACATGTTGGTGGAGTATAGGTGAATAAAATGGGGTTTATTATTAGCATGCATTGAGCTTTCACTCTTGGTTGCATTTACTTGACAGGTGTCGCATGAAACTCTGAAAGACGGATATTTGTGCATTAGAGTGGATGTTTACAGGTCTGTATCCTTGAGGTCATTTCGAATTGGAGACAGTGTGACACAACCAGATCATAAATAGACTGTTCACAGCTTGTTCCATTCCCTTCCACCACCCAGTCTTCGCTTCTACCTGTTTGATTTGAAAATAAATATGATATACAGTGATGACTGAGTTTTGTGCGTCATGCAGATCAGTCTACAGTGTATATACAACACTAAGACATACAGGCAAATGTCTACAGGCACACAGTAAAACACTGGTCTCATTATGAAAAAAATAAACTGGAATAAAACGTCTGTTTTATACCTGCTTGTTAGTGTAACAAGCAGCTATAAGTAATGCACTGACACATGTAATAGTAGTCTAAATAGGAAATGAAAAATATGTTAATATATCAGAATGTGGGGTGGAGAAGGGGTAACCTCAGTTTGAATTGTTTCACCAATCTTTAGGTTTTCTTTGCATTTACTTTCTGGTGCCTGAAGTACAAAAAATTAAAGTACAGTGATTGTGTTAAAACATGAGGTAAAACAAAGTAGTGCAGTGCATGAGATGCCATGAAAGGTACTAGAGTGTCAAAAAAGAAAAGCAACCTTTCAGTAACAGAAACAACAGGGTTTTTCGGAGAGGTGTGAATAATTCTGCTAACAGTGCAGACACACATGTTTACAGTAAATACTAGAAATTATAAAAGTTAAAGTCACTTAAATATCAAGACAGTCTAATACAGAGAAATAAATAAACTAGGTTCAATGCCATTCGCTCAAGGGTCATGTGATGCACTGAGGGAAGATGGGTAGAAATTAGAGTGTGCCCATTCCAGTGACTTCAGACGTCAGCCTAGAACAGTTTAGGGAAGGACGGGGAGGAGCAGGGGTAGGGGGGGTGGGAGGATAGACAGACAAAATAAAACAACTGTGAAAGAAGAACTTGCGCATGAAAGTGAAAGTTATACTGCCATGGCGTTGTGCTTGATCTTTTGTTGGCACCTCTTTTTTTCTTTTTTTTTTTTCATTCACATAAAACGTCTCAACTTCTAGAAATATGGCAACATAACCATGCAATACTAACCCCCTCATGTAGCCATGCAGTGGACTGAAAAGAATGATGGTGTCATGAAATGTCCAATGTAAGTGTTTTATTCCCTGACAGAGGCATCACATCACTCTTCTTTCTAACAGCATTGCTCAAGTGGCAGTCGTGTTCTGTCTTTTTTTTCTTTGCTTTTCTTAATTTTCCATTTTTTATTAATTTTACTCTTTCCAGACAATGACACAATAGGACTTGATAGGCAAATGTATCTAATATAGCAATTACAAAAAAAGAAATACAATATTATTCTTGGAATGAGGCATGCTAAATAAATACTTACAGGAATAGTTTGACATTTTGGGAAATATGCTCATTCAATTTCTTGCAGAAAGTTAGATGAGAAGATCAATACCACTTACAGATGTTTCCGTTGAATATGAAGCTGGAGTCAGCAGATGGTTAGCTTTGCTTCGCATAAAAACTGGAACGAGGGGAACAGTTTACCTGGCTCTGTCAAAAAGTTAACAAAATCTGCCTACCAGCACCTGTAAAGCTAAAGTTGTTTTACGGAGGCTTATGTGCTGGACTATTTCTTAGCTGGGAGGAATAAATTTCTGGAGTTTTGTTGTCACCGTGAGGTTGCCAGGCAACACGTGTTGTGAGGTCATTTCAGTGTTAATTAGTGAGCTTTAAGGGAGCTGGTGGGCACCTTCAGACTGTGTAACAACAATGACCTGATAAGTTTATTGCATGTCACATTGTGACAAGACACCTGTAATAAAATCTTGGTCACAATTTGTGTCAGACTGTATGATATCAACTTGAAGCTGTCAGAATGTGCACTGAATATGTGGTGAATCGTAGCGCTATGATGTAAATAGAAAAAGTATGTGAAAGCAGAGGCACGACATCAGCTCATATGTTTTGAAAATGCAACAAAGTCACACAAACAAGTGTAATTTCCTCCTAAACTTTATTCAGAAATTGAACTTGCAAAATGTCACAACAGCCAGTGTATTCTGTGTCTCAGACTCAGACTGTTTTGGGTCACTAATTGGACATCAATGGACGTGTCTCACAGTGCAATCTACAATAGGACCACCTCTTTTGATTGACAACCAAAGACAACCAAAGATCACCACAACCTACCAAGTTTCTCTCACAATTTTCAACTATCAGGCAGCCCAAAATCACACATTGTAAAGGGGCCAACAGACTAGAGCCTGGTTAGCTGTTTCCCTCTATTTCCAGTTTACATGCTAAGTTAAGCTAACCCTCTGGCACCAGCTTCATATAACAGACAGACATGAGAGTGGCACTGATCTTCTTATCAAACTCTTGGCAGAAAAAGCGGATAAGCATATTTACCAAAATGTCAAACTACTCCTTTAATGATACACTGGCTACATAAATTGAAAACAAATCCAAGTGTTGTTAGTATGACTTCTACTATAAGTCTCCCACAGGCTTATGCTGAAGTGTTACGCAAAACCAAGGGAGTCTAGGGGAAGTTCCATGAGATAACACATAGAGGTTAATCGTGAAGTGGTGGTTTTGATGTTAGCTTCTGAAAACAGGACCAGTTTTTGGGATGACTTCAGGATGTTGTCATGGATGAGGGGTCATTCCACATGGCAGCCACGTCCCTGAACCTGCCATTGGAATTGTGGGAAAGCAATAGCCATTAGTTTCTCTGCAGACTGTTCTCTGAAATCCCCTTAAGAAGTCAAAGATATAAAGTCCTGTTTGTGAGGATGTAGGTTCTCCCGCTCTAATGCTGAAAACATTTTACTTTGAGGTGTTGGTAGCCCGGGGACATCAGTGAGGTTCAGTTTTCGCAGAGCTGTGAATAATACATTTATTTTCTCTGTTGATAATGAATTAGAATTAGAGTTTCGGTGGATAAAGGGGGAGGAACACACAGCGGTGGTGGAGCATGGTAAAAAAAAAAAATCAAATGAAAAATACACTCCTCTGTACTTTATTTGTGTGTACAGTATCTTGCTGTACAGCCCCTATTTATTTAGTCCTGGGGCTCACTATATATTTTGTCTTGGAGTTGCTTTTCACCTGATAACAAACTGTAATTGACTTATGTGTAAATACTCTAAGATTGGATCTTTGTTGTAGCTGCTACATTAGGCCTGCTGAGGCCACCTTTTTGTGTTGTTTTACAGATTTATCATGAAGATTGTGGCCACAAACCTTCTAGACATAGATAGGCATTGTACGGTTGGTGATTCATTTATTGATCATTTAATTCACTAATCTACGGGTTCTGTGCAAAGACATAGTTTACTTGTCTCAGTAATTGGCATTGCTCCACTTACTTTGAGCCACTTACTTGCAAAGAGTGCCCTTGCTAAAACTTTTAATGTCTACACTTTGGTGGAAACAAGGGACAAAAGTGGAAAGAAACAACCAAGAAAAAACATGAATAGCCACATTATTCATGGACTTATCTGTCTCTTGTCAAAGCCTGACAGATGGTGTGAATAGTCTGGTGACTCATTGTCATCAATGTCAAAATTTAAATGGCAAAATATATATATTTTTCTCTCCAAACAGCACAATCACAGTTAGCAGTTCTCTTGGATCCTCAGTATGACCATGGCCATTCAGGTGTTGCTTTTATCTTTTAGACTGTGCTGGAGCCAAACAGTTAGAGTTAAAAGGTTACCTGGCATTGATGAGATACTGGGCCAGGCTGATGTTAGCAGGAGTCCCTGTAATGGTGATCTGGCGCTCTGATGAGCCTTCCATGGCGTTTGCAATTTTGATCTGCGCCCCAGACATCTGTCGAATCTCATTTATTTTGGTTCCCTGGCGTCCAATGATGCAGCCTATTAGCTGGAAGAAAAGCAGAAGCCTTTGAACATAACGCTAGGGAACCTTTTCATTGTCTTGGTACATTTATACTTCCAATTATACATTTTATGTAAAAAGGGAAGTTTAATGGGTTATGGTATGGTCTGTGCCTGGTTTAATCTAAATTTCATCATTCAGAAAATTAAGTTTGATTAATGATAGCAATTTCAGTATCAGCTGATTGGGGGTATTCTTCTGTGCCAACAGTAGGAACTGTAGTCTATGAGATCTTTGTTGGTAATGTTGTCATTTGTTCATAAAGCATTAAACAGTTTGAAAACACAAGATTATCTCAGTGCACTCTACTATTAACCAATGCTTTTCTTATGAGTTAATTAATTATAAACCTGCCATGCACAATCTTAAAATTCTGTCTGAATAATTTTACGTATTACACTATGACATTATTACAACTACAACCGTTTTAACAATTGACAACATCCTTTGAATTTACACCTAAATACCAACTGAAAGACACATAATTTGAAAACTAAAGAATTTTTAAACATATATTCCTCCATCAGCTATCTCGGGAAAACCTTTCCAGCGTTACTCACATCATTGGGAATGGTGAGTTCATGGGTACTGGCTGGTGGACTGGCATCCAAACCTGAATCGGGGAGCAACGGGATAAAAAAGGAGATTTGAATTTAAATAGTCACTTTAACAAAGCTGAAACCTTTTAAAAAAAATAGTTTGACATTTGGGAAATATGCTTGTTCGCATTCCTGTTGAGAGGTAGATGAGAAAACTGATACTTACTCATGGTAACTTATGGTAAACTTGTAGCTAGAGCCAGAGGCCAGTTAGCTTAGCTTTGCACAAATACTGAAAACCAGGGCAAACAGCTAGCCTGGACCTGTCCAAATGTAGCAAGAAAGCAGGGGTAAATTAAGCTAAGCTAACCATCTCTTAGCCCCAGCTTCATATTTAGGCTTAATGGACAGATATGAGAGTGGTATTGACCTTCTCATCTATACTTTTTGGCCTTATGGGTGCTGGCAGGCGGATTTTGTTACCTTTGGACAGGCTAGCTGTTTCCCCTTATTTTCTGTCTTTATGCTAAGCTAAGCTATATGCTAAGCAAATTTCCCAAAACGTCAAACTGTTCCTTTAAGTATGAAAGCTTATTTCTCAATGGAACCTTTTACTGTAGTCTTTTACACTGTTATTGAATCATCTGTGTGTCATGATAAGATGTGAGAAAAATGAATTAGAACATTCAAGAGGGCACATTTTTTGAACAGCCTTGTTGATTCAATGAATCACTCCATATTTAATGGTAATCCTTTTACATGAAAGTGGTGAAAAAATAGAATCGAACATTATTGTGTTTATTCATGAGATCTTCAGTTGGTCTTTTACCGATATGCATATAGGACATACAGGCAGAATAATGTATGTACAAAGGTCTACTGTATGTTTAACAATTCAATTCAGATGTTGGGGAGATTCAGCTGGTTGTTATAGTACAATGTGTCCAACCTATTTCACTGGAGGTTTTCATATTTAATGGAAAGTAAAACAATGAAAATATGTCTTCAAGGAAGGACGTATCCTGTTGCAAAGTAATATTGCAATTTTGATTACGTTGTGTTAAAGTGAACCCCAGTGTCATTTTTTGGCTTTCACTTCCATAGTATCAGACAGAGCCAAGAGGAAAATATATACCGAAAAAAATCAAAGGAGGAGAGAAACCACTGGGGCCAAGACATGCTGTGCCAAAAAAGAGATATGGTGAAAGGTAGGGAAAGAGAAACATGTTTCTCCGGATGCAAAGAGAAGGAAGGACCTACAGGGCCTTGTGGGTACGTACCAGGGAAAGCAGGGGTGGTCTGTCCGAGAGGGGTAAAGGGGGTTTGCTGCATAGCCAACTGGTGGAGCTTGGTCAACTGCTGAAGGGTTAGGAGGGAAAGTAGAACTAAGACGTTACTGTTACACAGGTCACACCAAAAAATGAAGAAAACCAAAACTAGAGTGAAGAAACGGTGAGGAGAAGGAAGTCATGACACAGGGTGGTGGTGGAAAAAAAGTAAGACAAAACAGAGATACGGAGTAGTGATGCGCGGATCGCAGTTATATCCGCTGGCACCATGGTCAATCCGCGGATCGGTCAGGCCAAGTCATAGAAATTACCATTCTGATTAATAGTGGATGGGCGGGTGAAATAATACATCATTAAATGAGGACGATATTAATTACATTTACTAAAATGTGAACAAATTTTAAGCAAAATTGTTTTTGTTCGGGAAGTTGCAGAAATAAGTTCAGAATTTTAGTTTGAAGGGAATAAAGATGTCAGTCTGTGTTCAGGCTGTTGTGGAAATACCTGTTGACATTTTCATTTAACCAAAGAAGACCTTTTACTTAAGCTAAATAAATGCTTATTTATTTAAAACCAGCCTACTTCAGTGTAATATCTTACCATATCATCATGCTTACATATATCCCACTGAGAAATAATGGTAATGCGTAATCAGGTGTGGGTCTCTAAATCAGAGAAAATAATTTGTTCAGGTGGGTGGTGGTTGGTTGATTTATGCGTACATGCGGATTCGGATGACGACAGAGCCGATCTGCACATCACTAATACAGAAAGAGGGTGATCGTCTGTCATTGAGCTTTACATTTCTATGTGATTTAATTACTTTTCCTACTCTACTTATTTCCTCTTAATTTTCCCATACTCCAATGTAATTTTTTATTTACAAAATGTTGCATCATATCAATCAAATGGAGGAAATAATTTCATTCCCATTTGCCCCCTCCATTACCATGTGTCCTTCTAGTTGGCACTTATGACTCAGAACTGGAGAACCTTTGGTTTTAAATGCCTGTCAGAGCAGCGGCTCTCCACTCGACATGGTCACAGGATGTCCATCCCTGCTGTGTATCATTTCCATCAGGAATGGGGAAGACGGATGCTTAAAAGCCGTCTTCTCCTTTTAAGAGAGTTTTAATGAGGGTGGAAGAGGATGTCATGTCTGTATTTGAGTGATTGTACCGTCATCTACCACCTCCACTGGCATCAATCACTGCCCAACTTTGAATTAGTGAATCTGACACAAGGTAGTTCTTGAGATGCTCTTACGACACAGACAGATGAAGGCAGATTATTAATGGAGACTATATGGTCCACTGGAATTAGGGGGGTGTCTACATCAAAACTGCCATTACTGTCTTTGCCTTTATCATTCTCACCAGCAGTCAGTGTTTTTTTTAACAATCAGATCTGGTTAGAGTTCTTTCCGGGGGCTGAGCTGCAGTCCACCCTCAAACTACAAGGACAGTGATATGATCTTGGAAGTCGTGATTTAGGACTCGCCTTTAAATACCTTCAAAGAGATGGTGTGTCAGTGTCATCAAATGACTGCAACTATTTTTGATCGCATAGTATTAATATACTGGATATAACCTTTGATTTAATGAGGAACAGACTAAAAACTTACATCTGGATGTGGTATGGCGTACTGTCCCTGAATTGTGTAGGCCTGGAAAGATGAAAAAAAAAATTGCATAAAAAAAAATAGCATAAAGAACAAATCCTCTTGTACAATCACAATCACAAACAAATATAACATGATCCTTTTAATTATACTCATCAATATCATATTAAAAGAATTAACATCAACATCATGATATTTAGATGAATGTGGAGTGCAATGAGACCTACATACAAGTCTTAGCAATCAGTGTTTGATTTTGAAATAAATACATATTAAAATAAATGATAAATGGCCACTTCTGTGATTGGCAAGTAAGATTACTATATGTCCTATCATATCAGTCAACTGCATGCATAATGTTCACGTGAGCTGCTTCATGATTCCTCATCTTTGTTTCTTCTGTTCTATCTTTTATTCATAAATTCAAGTCTACAAACAAAAAATCCACCTCAAAGTCTCAAATGACTGATGACCTCAAATCCCAGTGTATAAAGAATGATTTGTGTACATTGATAGTTTAAAAAAGAGCAGACTTTGTGCGCATGCATCACATTTGAATTACAAATGACTGCAGTAGACCCAATAAAACATCTGCACAATGTAATGTACCAATGTCCAAACTGACACCATTACAAACTACAGCTGCAAAAAGTACCATCATGTTGAATCAACACCTGAGATAGATTCACAACAGAACTGTACATTACAAGCTGCACAAAGGTCGTATTTACCTAGAGGTTTTGTACTGTACATGTGTTTGAGTACGTTTGTTCAAATCAAGCTGGTATATTATCTTGTCTAAAGACTTCAGTTGTATCTTTCATCCCATTTAACATGCAATGGGTATAATTTATAGACAAAACAAAAGCTCCCAAGTTGGAGTCATTGCAAGTAGTTATGTGCTGTGTTTCTCGTATTTATGTCTTTTGTTTGCTAAATTTCCAAATGCATACAACTGCTTTTAGCCCAGATCTGCAAATAAACTATCTACATTAGACTGAAGTAGGTTAGTAGGTTAGCTCTGCATACTTGCTGACACTAATATTGTCGTTGCTAAATCAAACATTATGTTGGAACCTACAGCTCCTTCCCTCACTCATCTTTTTGTGTCCACAACCCACGCCAACCAGCAATGACTGTTGGTAGGAGACAGGACACAAATTGCATATTCTGGTTTCAAAGTCGTACCTCCGTAAGACTATTTGTGGCAGTCTTACAATGTTGCAATCTTTTTCAGGTGAAGACAATCTCATTTGTTCAGTGTCGTGGTGTTATACACATGTGTGTATGAGATTTAAAAAGAAGTGCAGTAATAGGCATTGGATGATGCTGCAGTTAGTCTTAGGTCGGTTTTGGGCACAAATTAACAAGCTACAGCTAGCTCAGCTCTCACCTGGCCACCTGAAAAAATGACAGGGGTGGAGGCAGGCTTTGGGCGATAAGGGATGGTGGCACCTTTTGGTGGGGACTAGGAGAAAGGGAAGAGAGAGGAAAGGCAGAGGACAATTTTAGTCTGAGGCGGGACATGTTCTTACTTTAGTAAAAAAAGACAAACACTCGTTTAAAGGGATAGTTCAACATTTGGCAAATATGCCTATTTACTTTCTTGCAGACTTCAATGAGCAGATTGACACCACTCTCGTCTGCCCACTAAACATGTTAGCTTAGCTTAGCATAAAGGCCGGAAATCTGTACAACAAGTGAAGTGTAAAAGCAACAAACCGTGTTTTCACAAGGAGGTTAAAGGTGCTGGGGGCAGGTTGTGTTACCTTTGGACAAAGCCAGCCTAGCTGTTTCCCAGTGTTTCCAGTCTTTGTGCTAAGCTAAGCAAATCAGCTGCAGACCGTAGCTTCTTCATATATAGTGTACAGACATGAGAGTAGTATCAATCTTCTTATCTAACTTCTTATCTAAGCAAGAAGGTGAATAAACAGGCTGTTAAACAATTTCTTAAAAATAGCATATTGCTCCTGTGGTTCCCTATCTGCTTAATTACTGTGTCTAATTGTATGTATGTAAAAGCAAGCATATTCATTTAAACCATTTATTTATTCACTTGGTGATTGACATATTCATACTCTAGATAATTACATTTCTCAAGGTGTTGTATTGCTACATCACAGAGAAATCATTCTGAGGCATTATGGTGTCTTGGTAACTAGGTGTTCTTCCTGTAAGAAATGCTTTCATTTGCTTGCAGCTTTTGTAAACAAGTTGAATATGTTGCTCAGGAACATAATAAGGAGTCATGGAGCTCAGAGGTACTAGTAGTCTCTTTCATAGAGATTAGAAAAATATAAGGACCTAGGACATGTGAAACTTGATGATCACAGATTAAATGCATCACCAGGTCTCTATTTTTCATGCAGATATACCAGTTTTTTTCAAAGACAGCAGGAACCGCCAGGTTTCAATTAGACAGCAGGGGAGTTGCAGTTTGCAAACTTATTGTAATGACAAAGGGTTATTGATTCATGCTGTGCCCAGCAACAAGGCTGTTCAAGACAGTGGAGAGGGCTTAATCAGATTTCCTCTGGAGCTGCTGTGCTGTAGTGGGAGGAGGGTCCACTTAGGTATGTGCTTTAAATACAATATCAAGACACAGCAGCAGTGCTCTTAATGTTTCAGAAACAGACTTTTCCTGACAGCATGTTTGGATGGTTAATCACAAACAATGTCAAATGGTAATTTCAAATTGCTTCCTCTAAACTGTACTAAAATGACTTTACTCATTCTTTTTTTATACACACTTTGCACACAATTTCTGAGTAATTTTTTACTACCTTTCAGGGCAACAGAATGGAAAGTACATATCTTGACACAAATTGCCCTCTCAGGGCTTTTATTAAGGAAGCTTGGTGTTTCTGACCTGGGTTAATGTGTATCTTTGTATTTTTCTTTATTTGAAGCTAATTGGAAATACTGAGTCACACTAAAATATTGAATCCTGAAATTATGTGTTTTACTACAACAAGTGGTGAATATTATAACTACTTAAAGAAACATAGAAAGGTACATGAGTATCTACCCAGAATTTCTGGCTAGACACTGTCATGTCTAGCCTTGAAACTGTCTAATACTGTCTTACTTAAGTTCTATAGGACTAAACTTACTTAGTATTCTTAATAACATTATCACTAATATTTAAACTGTTTGCTAAATCTTGAAATACTCTACCTCCAGCATGACCACACAGATTTGTTTGACACACTGGATGATGGCTTCTGGGGTCCCAGAGATTGTCACTGCACGTTCTGTAGAGTTGGGCAGCATGTCCCCTGCCACTTGGACCTGAGCCCCTGTGGACTGGAGTATAGCAAGAGATTTTGAGGGATTTGACAATGTTGATAGAATTCAGCTCTAACTCACACAGGCTGTGCAGCTCTCTAAAGGGGTCTACAGGTAGTTCCTTCTGCAGGGCAAAAATAACTTATTCTGTGAGTCTACCTTCACCAACCAACCCTTCCTGGCACAGGCTATATGAATGGCCTTGGTATTCTACCGTTGTTTTGACATTTTGCCGAGGGCCAGCTTCCGGAAACTAACCCATCAGATCAGCAAGGGCTCATTGGAGGAGGGCCTTAAAGAGACAGGAGCTAAAACAACCTGTTTCAGACAGAGGCTGAGCTGAGAAGCTGCATAAAGAGCCAGTATAAGATAAATAAGGAGTTTTTGGAACTGTAAATCGTGTAAAGATATACCAATAGACCAGAATATGGATATAGACCTGTAAATGTGCGAGATACATCACCTTTAGTTGTCTGTGTTTGTATTAATATTAAAGGATTAGAGTGCCTTGGATTTTTCCCTCTTGCGTATAATGTTCTTGTTTCAGCTGTGCCATTCTGCTTGTGAAAGTCAATTTAGGAATACAACATGCTGCCTTTGGGACTAGAGTGGCATGCCTCCGCTTCTGGCTTCGCATCTCAGGTCGATGCCACCATCTTTCATCTGATGACATCAACCTGAAGGCAGAAGTGAAATGCCTCCACAGAATATGTTGGTAGTGGTCATCACACGACAGCAAATGTTGCCCAGCCTTTTTTCAGGCATGTTGTGTATTTTAATAGGCTATACATGGGGCCTTGTCTTCACCATCAGTGAAACATCTTATCTATGCATTCCCACGCATATGTTGTGCTCAATCAGCCCTCCAAGCCTCACACCACTGGGAGAAGTATCTGACTTTTCCCCCTTTAAAAAACATAAAAAATACTCTGCTTTGAATAATATTATGTGGTTTTTCCACAGAAAAGTTCCATTACCTAGTTAGAAGTTCTTAAACAGATATATACTCCTTCTCCCTCATTAAAAAATCCAGAATCTATGGATTCAAATTGTGAACAATATTGTTCATTTTAAAAGTTTAAATGCTGGACAGAAGATGTCTCCTATTCTCAGTGTATGTGTGCCCAAGATTTCAAGTTTCTACATCACACTTGTGTAAGTTGCATACTGGATCACCACTGGCTTCCAAACTAGTTGTGATGTTACAAATCGTGCTTGTAGGTACATGTCTTAAATTCAGATTTAAGGTGAGAACAGAGAAACTTTCCTCCTTCAGCAGATGAATGTGAAAACTCTGAACATACACCAGTGAAGGTCCAACATCAAAGTGAAGAAACAATAAGCAAAACACCTTTCTGAGTAAAGGGGGACCTTGTGCTTGTAGACCCTATTAGAGGACAATGCCGGTGTGAGATAGAACAAAGGTTAGACATTAAAGCCCTACTTCTATGAGCACACACAGGGCCCTCTAACCTGTCACACTTCAAGTCACTGACTAAGTGGACAGGCATTTATGTAATGTTTCCTATAGTGTGTAGTGCTGGTGAGTCCTGATTTGCTGAACAAGCACGTACAATGTGCTGCACCCCGGGGTTGAATGGGCTCTGTCTGTGCTAATAGAACTGGAGTAGCAATGCTGATGTTATCATAGCTGCTAGGTTAGAAATGGGTACTGAAAGTTACAGCTATTACATCATTAAATTCCCACATACTGTATAAGCAAATGAAAACAAACGAAAACAACCAAAAATGAAAGAAGTTAGTAAAGTTAGCAGATGTATCCATTTATATATATATACATTATTACTGGAGAATACAAAGTCATTAAATATAACAGGGAAAGAAATGAAACAATCTGACTGCATTGCATTTTCTTGAGAAAAAGCCTGACTCATTTTTAGGGTTATCTATAAAAAGAAGTAGAGCCTGGGGCCACATGGATATTACCATACCTCTCTCATTTCTTTTATTTTGGAGCCTCCTTTTCCTATGAGGGAGCCACACTGACTGGCTGGTACAACAAGCCTTAAGGTGACTGGAGGCTTGCTGGTTGCTGGGCTGTTGCTCATGGAATTGATTATGTCCTAGAAAACAAGAGCATATATTTCATTTTGCGGGGGCAATATTTTCTAAAGGTGACCCCAAAAATCCATGAAGTTAATGTTTGTTTGTAATGACTAGCAGTATAAATCAGTTAACAAACTTAAAGGTCGGTACAAATAACATGCACAAACACATTTGTTTCAATAATTCTTTCAGCATTTTCTCCGCTTGGTGAATGAGCACAGCTTTGTCGGTCTGTCTGTAAATAACAAGCGCCTTGGTCTGGTAGGCCAGATTGTATGCAGGTCACTGAGGACACAGCAGTTGGTCTCCTCTTACAAGTTCCAGTCACAGTGCTTGAATATATCAATTAGATGAGTGACATCAAAGACGGGATCACAGAAAAAAGAAGCTGAAAGGAGATGATTTAAATTCACCTATTCCAGGAAAGATAAATAAATATCTTCCACAATAAATTGATTGAGTGCCTTATGTGCTGTATATGTGTGCTGTATCAGAAAATGTATGTCCAATTTATACTTGCTACCAACAACAAATGCAGATTAAGTTTACATGTGTAGAATTTAAATATTCTAAAAATACATTTGTGGTCTGCGAAAATACAGAGTTTTGTGTCAGCTTTTTCAAACTGAAATAGTTGAGATGTGTTGAAAATGAAATGAGAGCATTAAATTAAAAGCATTAGCATTAGCATTAAAATGGCACTAATGAACCCCAGGCAGACAGGTACTTTGTTTGTGCATAAAGAGGATAAAAGCACCTGAACTCTACTGGATTGCACTGGCGAATGACTATTTATCAAAGTACATGATGTGCATATTTTACATTATTTAGGAATGTTGCTGCCACCTATCGCACAATCTTATCATACCTCCTCAAATTTGTAGGCAATCATAGCAAAAGCCTTGAAGATGGTGTCTGTTGGTCCTGTGATGGTGACAATCCTCTCTGGGCAGTTGCCCTCGGAAATATTGATTCGAGCTCCACTCTGGAAAAATAACATATACGGTATATGGTTGATGTGAGACCTTAATCCAGGGTTGGATTTTAACCATATTTGAATAATGTATTCACCACTGATAAATCTGACAACACAACATTACAAAATGACATGAATTTGTCACTTAGTTCAGCCAATTTATGTTGTTTATTTTTGATTCCTGAATATAAAGCCCTTTGACTTGACTGACTTGCTTGGAAATAGTGTTGTGTTTATTTCTGTTATTTGATCATTTAAATAGTGCTTCTTAATACTGAGACCCACCTCTTCTCGCATCTTTTTCACTGTTTCCCCTTTCTGGAAAAAAGTGAAACTATAATTAAGATTCTTAACAATAATTAAAACACAGTTTGGTATATATTTTCTCAGTGAGTACAAGCATGTGTGATCTACTAAAAGTAACATACCTTTCCAATTATACTTCCAACCTCCTGCAATAAAAAGAGAAAAAAAAATAGATCTTTTAAAATGTTTCATTCTGGATGAGAAGAGTACAGTATTAAAACAGCATGCTGGTGTTTATTCCTGGACACGGTGCAAACATTGGCAAGCATAGGTTACACAGCTATATGGAGGTGATGAGGGCCACACTCTCCACACGCATGTGATCGTTCTCTTAGCCCACTCCTCAGTGGGGTAAGGGTGGAGGGACAGCGCCGGCTGCAAGCGTCCACACTCCCTGACCTCTCCTCAGTGACTGCAAGGATTACTATACATCCATTGTGGGATTAAAGCTGCAGACCAGTTGCTGTGCAGTGTCAGGTTGCTCCCTAAGTATCCATTTATATTTATCAAACACTATGTGAAGTCACACAGTAGATACAGTTTGTCTTTGCCCATTTTATGAATGTGTACTTACTTATAAGCAACTTCAGCAACTTAATTACAACATAGTTATTCCAACCCTTAAAAATAAGGCATCACATCTGACAATTAAGCTTCAGTAAATCCAATTAGATTCCCATTTTCAATGCTACATTGATGCTTTAAACACATTGAGAAACTCACTCCCAAAACTAGGAAAACAACATAAAAATTAACCTGCCCTCAGATGCACATGAGTTCGCCACAACCTTTTTCAGGTGATAGCACTGATGCCTGAACTATGGAGGAGTGAAAGTGTCCTTGGCAGACAATCTGGTTGAGTCTGGGGAAAACAAGTCAAGGGAGCAGTCCATAACCCAATCAGATCAGTCCTCGGGGCTGATCCCCATCCAGAAAAAGGGTGAAATTATGGTGCTGGTGGGCTACCTGCACCCACTAGACCATGCTGATAACAGCATTCCCAGCACAACCTAATAGCTTCTGAGTTTGTGGGGGAAAGACCCTTTCACTGATGTGGAAGACAGTTATGTGCCATCTTGTGGCAGGCTCTGGGGCTCAAACTATCACCAGGCCATATGGAGCTCCTGCATGAGCAGCCATGCAATGGGTGAATTCTTGGACTGTAGTCTGCTTGGCACACAACACAAGGGCAAGATGTTGGCCCCAGTCTTTGTGGCACACACGCCATAAACATGGCCAACTCAGTCGAGATGTGTAGTGTGGGTTTTCTGTTCGCCTACCCACCAGAAGACCTTCCAGAGAATGCATCCTCTAATAAAACTTGGGTTACATAACCTTGATTCTATTAAACATAAACTTTGCCCTATACCAAACTCTACAGACTTAAAGAAGTGAAGCCAGTTGCTTGCAGCTTTTAGTTGTGGCAAAATTGTGAACCACCATTTTAGCATCTCACTGCAGTAGGGACAGGAAAGTAAAGCATGATGATTTCACACTAGCAGGCTTATACACACATACCACCTTTCACGACCTCTAAAAGATAAAAAGGAGAGAAGAGAGGAGGGAGAGGCACACAACACATTCATGTCTAAAAACCCAGACAAGATGTTGGTGCCCACTTACTGGTTATTCGTGCCTTTGGAAATCTAAAAACACTAAGGACCAGCAAAGACATACTGAGCAGAGTCGACATCCACACAACATGGAGCAGAAGACTTCCTTTTGGTCTGGAAGTGGAGTCTCTACTTGTAAGGGCCTAGCAGCCATGCTGACTATAGAAGCTCAGTCTGTCACATACAGTAATATAGTGAGGTCAAGTTAGAGAGGAGACCTGGAGCGTGGCATAGGAAGGGTAAAGACAACTGCCAGCACCTAATAACCATGGAAAAGTATTTCCACAGACAAACCGTAGTCTGTGGAGCAGCTAACATTGCCACTTCTCCCACCTCAGTAACAATGCCATTATATAAGGGCTTAAATAGCTAAAAGCAATACCTCAGCATATTAGCCCTTAACACCAAAGGTGTCATGTTTAATTCCCAGGTGGATGTTGCAGGTCGTACAGAACCCGCTACCATGGTGATCCCGGACAGGAGGAGCAGCATCCCACCGAGGAGATAAGCTGAGGCCATGGAGGCAATTTTCTCATTTTCCAAGTTGATCTTTCAGAGTGAAACCTGGATGCCAGGTTAGGGTGCAACATATATGGGCGTCTGTGGCTCAGGAGATAAAATGGGTCATGTACTAATCACGGGGTTTGTGGTTCAATCCCCACCTCCTCCAGTCCACATGTGGAGGTGTCCTTGGTCAAGACACTAAACCTTAAATTGCTCCCGATGGTCAGACCAGCACCATGCATGGCAGACACACTGTGAGAGTGTGTATGTGAATGGGTGGATGAGAAGCAAATTGTAAAGTGCTTTGGATCAAAGTGCTATATAAATGCAGCCATTTACCATTTGGACATACAGCTGGTAGGATTTTTAGTTTTCTCCGATGTGAATTTGTAACTGTCACTTAAAGCAAGATGAATTTACACCGATATGACTATGGAGCACTCCCGTGATTTATTATTGTACTTCCACAAAGGGCACAAACGACAGATTTAAAGGGAATGGTCAACACTGATGCAGCAGCGGTGAAGTATGATATACTGAGTCCCTACTACAGGTCAAACCCCCAAAAATGCTAGGCCCTACATTTCTTATAATGCAATCAATAATATATTTTCATTAGACCCTCCATACCTGGTAAATGCAGACATCTTTCAAACACCTACTCCTAGCTCATGGCTTTATCTTTCTGTTATAAATCAGTTGGTCCAAGTCTAAGCTGATGACATCATCAGGGTAATTTTTTTCAGACATGACACCTCTCCTCCAGAGGCACAGAAGATGTTATACAAGGTCATTAATGACTTAAAGGTCCCTGCAATGAAGAAAATAAATTCCCCACATGCCTCTTACATTTTATCCTTCGCCAAAGCCAATATTATAGTGTGTGCCTTCTTACTTTTCCGTGCATGAGGAGACGGATGGTAAGGGTGACATTGAGACCACCCTCTGACTGGACTTTGGTGGGCTCCATGCTGGGGGGGGGGGGGGTGAGACCAAATCACAGTCCTGGAACGGGATGTCCTCAAAGGGAGAAGGAGTAGGGTGGTATTCCAGCCAGCCAGTCACCTGCCAAACCAAACGTCACACACACAGACATTTTGATACTTTTATCATGTTCACATATTTAAACAGAGACAGAGTTGTGTGCACATCCACAAAACAGTGGGAAAAGTACTGGATACAAGAAACAACTAAACTACAATACAAGGAGTAGCCACACACTGGATCAGAGCTCCCTTTACTTTTATTTGCAACGTTTCTACCAACTACAGGTCTTCCTCAGGCAAATACTGATAAGAAGGAAATGAGTAATATCTATAGTAAAATGACCAGTGACATCACAATCATCTAATTACATTCACATGTGTCAAGACACCTGCATCAAAAGGGCAAAAAAAACATTACTATATCAAACACTCATTTCCTATAACCCACACCCATCCTATTACTTATATGAAATTTGGAATTTGGAAAGTCTAAAAGAGCTGCGTGATTCAATAATTTTATCCCATTCAGGTGAGCAAGTAGCCAACTGGAAGTCAGTCAGCTCAACGTGCATGCTCTGAAGCGTCTCGGCTGGAGAAGGACTCCAGTGCATTTGCTCTATGGGCCCAAAAACACTGAAGCATGAGTAACATGCCAGACTTTTGCCAATGATCAACTTTCACAGGAATGAATGGGTCCCATCTTTGAATGTGGTATCCAGTTCTCCTTAATACATCCATGGGTGTACCTATGAGCATTACTGGTGACATCACAACTATTTGGAGCCAACTGAGGGCAGGTATACAACATACACAAGTGTGATGTAGAAACTTGAAGCCTCCAGTGCACATACACTGAAAAGTCAATTGCATGTGCTTGTATCCAGAAATGATGAACAAACTTTGCATATTCATTGATTATAGATTTTTTAATGAGGTGAGATGTCATTTTAAGGATTTTTAACAAGGTAAGTGAACATTTTTTTGTGGAAAAAACATGTCAAGAATAATTTATGAGACCCCTCACCACCAGCCTACGGGTATTAAACCCAGGCTGACAAATATAAACACAAGCATTCTGCATTCATATTCAAGATGTGAGACACACAAAGTGGTTAGTCATTTTCCCACAGTTATTATTCACATGATGCTTTGAAGGATTTCAAGTGCTGGTTCTTAGATAAATGTATGTCTTTTTTTTCTTTTTTGAGTGTATGCCAACATTCACACAGACAGTATAATATCATTTTGTGTTTTTCTAGGAATTTAGTATCCACAAGAGCTTTAATTGCAACAATCTGCTGTCACTTGTATTCTAGGGGCCTTACAGGCCACCATAACTCATGCTGCAGCTGATCATTTAGCCAAAAATGCAAGCTACAAATAAAACTGTAGTGGGGCACAGTGGGTTATTAATACTTTTATGAGGTCCCAAAACAATATTTGTTTCATGAATGATACATGCAGTAATTGTGCAGTGAAGATCTGGAGATAACCATTCATGATTAGATTCAGTTCCCCCAAGTATTTTTATCTATTTATTGTCTCAAAATGTATTTATTTTTTTCTTTTAAATGACCATGTTGTTTTGTTTGTAATTGGAAACCACAGTTTATATCACAAGAGGGAGCAACTCTGACAACCTCTTACATGGTCGTGGTAAGAAAACTGTACATTGGAGAAAAACTTTAGTATCTAAACTGTTCACATCATTTGTCCCAAATAGTCCATGCAAGAGATAAAACTACAGGATCATAATGAATTCTCACTTGAAGGTGCATCACAATGTAAGTGCAGAGTCCTCAGTAAAAGGCTCTTTTCAATGGGTCAGACATTAAAGTTTTCCTCCAGTGCCCTCACTGCAGTTAGTCAAATTACTTTGCTCCCTTTGCCTTTGCTACTAAGGCAAAGGCAAACAGGGCAGTCTGTATGCATGGGTGGCCATGCCAAAAAGTGAAAGTTACTTTTTTGTGTCGAATAACTTATAAGAAATGACTCATTGTTCTGTTCATAGTAATATGTTTGTATCTTGCTAAGTCAACCGTACATATTACAAAGAAATCATACGACTGAATAAATAAAGATATTCTGCATGGTTGCCAAGTTAGGACTGACCTCTGTAAATGGCTAAATGTTGTCCATAGTTCAATAAAAAGGTTGCATAATTCATAGTTGTTATTTATGAGGTGAGAATATTAATACTGGACATTTTAACATTACTGTAGCACTGCTGAACCTTTCTTAGAACAGATATATATACTTAAATGTATATAAATATCTCCTATGCCACTATGATATAGACATTAAATGAGCATATTTCAAATCCCAGTGGCTTAAACTGCTATTCACAATTGCTGTTCTCTAACCCTTTGGGTATTGTCATTTCACACAGAGAGTCAGATCCAAATGTAAATTTCAAGTCATCAGCAGTGCAACCTGCTGCCCTCATCCTCCCTGTTAACTTTCTGCCATTATCATTACCTGCACAAGTTTATCATTTATTTTTTAGAGATATCGAACAGCCCCGGGGTGTTCTCACCAATATCTTAGTCTGCTGACTAAAGTTGGGTTTTTCTGACATTTTAGCTCGGTTGGTTGGCAACAGGTTTATGTCCACAAGCAAATTCTAATTTTCAGCCAGACACAACCTTAGGCTATTGCTGTTTTTGTGCTCATCCCAAAAAAAAAAAAAAAAAAAAAAAAAAAAAACTCACTTCCTCTATATCACAAATTACAGACTACAGGCTATGTTGAGCTTATGAAAAAGTTTTCTTTTTAATAGAAATGTTCAGCAATTTTCAAGTCCCTCTCCACTCAAAAATATGCTTTTCTTGCTCCTGCAGTAAAGTTGAATGTTTGAGCTTCACTGCGCAGAATGATGTATGTACCTAGTTTGACACTTGGATGTTTTCACATTCATCTGCTGAGAGTGAAAAGTCTCTCTGTGTTCATTGAAAATTCTGTTTTCAGGGACGGGCCTGTGAGCATGATTTTTGACATCACAAATAGTTTGGAAGCCAAGCCCGGTCCAATATTCAACTTACACAAGTGTGATGAGGAAACTTGAAGCCTCCAGTGAACAAACACTGAGAATTGACATTACGGTGAAGTAGGAGACATCTTGTGTCCAGCAGTTAAACTGAAATGAAATATATTTGCATATTTATAGATTCTGGAATGTTATTAAGGGAGAAGGAATGGATGTAATTTTAAGGACACACAAACAAATCAGACACAGCATATTTTATAAACATCTTAAAATATGCCTGGAGGGGATCTTTGAACTGTCTGAACAACAGCAAAAAAAAAAGCTACCTTGCAAAAAAGAGACATTTCATCACATTAGTGAAACAGCGCCTCTCTGGATTACAAGGTGAAGTAAACGTCACACTCAGCTGTAAAACTAATCACATTAACTACGTAACAGACTTGAGTGTCAATGACATGTATTAGCTGCCGTCATTCTACCTTGAAACTGGGAATAATTTGAAGAAACTGAAAGTGTGAAATGAGGCCAACACAGCAAGTTGGAAACGCCAGTCAATGGATACAACAATGAAAGTGAGCTAACAAGTCTGCAGTGAGTTACCGTAACTATAATTGAAGGTGGACATCTGACTTCTGCTGAAAAAAAAAAAAACGACTTCAGAAACTATGCAGCAGCAAGTCCAGTGGGAAATTAACTAACAGGGATATTAAACAATTCGCCATGAGGGGACAGAGGACGACCTTCATCTTAATAGAGTAAGTAAAACAACTCTGTGTGTCTCTTGCTAGCTATAGTAGCTTTATTGATAATATAAATGTCCCGCCTTGCCTTCAATTAGCTTAGTTGATGGACTTGATGGAGGTTATTGCTTAAATGTACAATAAGGTGCCCTGTTTGTCATGATGCTAAAGTTGTATATGATGTGACTACCTCTTGTATAACGCTAGCATCAATAACTGTTAGTGTAGAGTAGTTAAAAGCAAGTATTGTCACACCCTGCCTGGACTTTGTGTGTTTTTTGGGGTCTCCGGGTTTGCACTCCGGTTGTCAGTCCTTCTGGTCATATGGTTTTGTTTATGATTTGGGTGGTGAGTTTAGAGGACTGCATTATTAGTTTGTTGGGTTGTGTACTTGTGTTTGTGTTCGTGGTTAGTCTTGGATGGGTTAGTGTAGGTGGCGTTGAGTTTGTTTTCTGGGTTTTTGTTCTGTTTCCCTTGTGTGTTCATGTACTCCTCCACACCTGCCCTGCATTTGGACTCGTTAGCCCTGCCCTGCTCTGTTTTCCCCACACCTGTCCTGTGTTAGCCCCGTCAGCCCTGCCCTGCTCCCTGTGTTTCCTCAGCCAATCAGCTCCTTGTATGTTCACTCCCCTCTCCTGAGTTCTCCACCCATCTCTCCACCTGCACCTCATCTCCTCGTTAGTTCAGTTTCTTTTTAAGTTCTGGTTTTCTGTTCAGACCTTGTTGGATCGTTTTGTTTGTTTCGTCTTGTTCTGTTCAGCTCTGTTTGCCTGTTCATTACCATCCATGATTAAAGGAGATTTTTTCATCTAATCTGCATTCTGGCCTCTGCGTTTGGGTCCACTCCTGCTTCCCCACCTGACAAGTATATCTGTGGTCAAACTGTAAAGTAGGCAATGCTATTGTGAATGAATATTGCATGGTTGTTATTAAACTGTTACTGTGCAACAGTACTGTTGACTTTGTAAAATGACAAAATTTGAAACTGAAATAACTTTGTTTTGTTGCAGTTTTTATTAGATTTTTTTTTTTTTAAAAATCCTTCACAAGAAATGTCACTCTTTTGCTGTCTGCAAATGGACAATGGTGTCATAAAATATGCACCATCAAAAACACAAAATAGGTTGTATTGGCTCTATACAGACCAGTCTGTTTCTGATCCTTTGTTTATTTGCTGTGGATTCAGCAGCTGCCCCTTTGCACTCTGGTAAAACGCTGCACATAATCGCAAATATGAAAGGAGCGTTACGTACTGTCGCAGAATTTAGTCTAAATTACGCGCTTAACAGTCACAAAGCCGTCATCTGGATGACAGCTTCTTTCATGAATGAAAACTCCATCTTATCAATGCAATTTCTGTCATATTGATCTGTTCACTAGTGGAAAAATAAGACTGTTGTAATATTTCAATTCAGTTTTATTTATATAGAGCCAAATCATAACAAAAGTTATAGAGCCACAGAGACCCAACTATTCCCCCATGAGTGAGCACTTGGCAACAGCAACAAAGAAACCTCAAGCAGAACCGGACTCTAGGTGAGCGGCCATCTGCCTTGACCGGTTGGCTATTTACACTTGCTCACTGTGCTAGACTAGTGTTTTCAGTTGTTTTTGTTTTTACCTCAAATTTGTCAAATTGTTCTCAACTGAAACAGTTTTGGAACAAAGTACTCTCTTCTTTAGAAATTGCTAAGATGTAACACATTAGATCATGTTTTGACTATTTCTTACCTCCCTGAAGGAGATGAGCTTAAGATATCAGATATAATAGCATCAATACTTAAAAATATACTCTTCGTGGCAGAGGTTAATAGTTTTGGCAGAAAATGACATTTGCAATGACACACAAAGTATTTCAGTAAGCACTTGGCTTTTCCGCCTCCTGTAGTTCAAATCAACAGAGTATGTTGTGCTTCTAAATATAGTAGAGGACCAATTAAGTGCATTTCCTTGCCAGGAACATCTTTGAGATGATAACCTTGAGAACGAAGTGTCATCCTTTTGTTTGGGTTAAACATCATCTAGCTAGCTAGTGTGGCCTATTAGCACCTTCCTTTTGTAGAAGAGCACTTCTCTTCATTTTCAAAATGGTCTCTCAGCCACAAACAGCCTTGATGCATTTGGGGAAATTAGTTGTAGGGAGAGCAGAAAGGGAGGGTTGAATTAATCCACAGACACACATGCTGAGGAGCCTTTTGTTGTAGTATTGTTGTCTGCAGGCAGTTACTGCTATCCTGCCAGACTCTCCCATTTGCCCCAAAAGCGGGCTGTAAACCTGTCATCTCCAATCCGTCGGCCTGGTTGAGACCTCAACCTAAATTACAGTCACAAGCTGACGGCCCTTTGCATTGTTCCTCTGCCACCTAGCATTAGCTTGAAGGGCTAACATAGTTTATTGATGCGTGTCTGCTAATAAGCCATGCCAGCAGACAGTTTCCCCCGTCCTTCAGTCTGACCAAAAATACAATGAGATGATGCTTGTTTTCTACATGCTGACGATAATCTTTCATAACATGAATCTATCCAATACCCACTAATAGTATAACCATATACATAACTAACAGTAAATTATTTTCTCTGCTTTCAGATAAATATAAATGCTTCAGTTTTTGTGCTGTATCATGAACTAAAATCCAGACATTAAGGCTATCATTCAAAGTAAACCTACCAGCCTGCAGCACACACCCACATATAAAAAAATGGATATACTCACACATAAACACACATAGACACAGCCGACATAATACAGATCATTTAAGATATACTTGCAGTCTATGACACATGCTATAATCCAAGTTAATAATGTTGTAAAGTGAAATAATATCACAGACAAGAGATGAAAAATTAATACGATTCCATCCTGATACAGATTAACAACAATTATTTTTATTAATCATTAAATATAATTTAATCATCTTTCCCAACTTGGTTGCATACAATAATCCTTCTTGTGTTCTGATAATAAGTTGCTATTTTAATATGTTTAACTAAGGCGGTCTCTATCGAAAAATGATGAATCCATAGTTCTAATAAGACATGTCTGAAATTAACATGCCGAGACATAACATCTCGTCCAGTTAGGACGATTCACTCGGAAACTTTGAATTTGTTGTCTCTTCAGATTAATTTTTTTTCCCACTAAGACACTTCACACTGCATGTACGTAGTCGCTAAGCAGACGGGCCCTCAAATAAGATATTTACAATTTGAGAATCATAACACTTGACCACAGAAATATTTAATCCTCATCTGTGACATGATTTATAATTATTTAGAAAGCATTTACCTTTTTTTTGGCTGCTTCCAGCAGATGACCTGTTAACAAAAGATTAACAAAATGCAATTGAAATATTATATCCCCCTGTCACTAAGACAGGATGCAATACTGGCAACTTATTGGCCAAGACTCAGAGTCATGTGGGCAATGCATCACCACTTGTGACGTCACGTTTGGCGTGTAACCCGAAAATACTTCCCACATTGGACGAGCGCTCCAGCCGCTTCATCATGCTTTGACCACTGCATGGGCAAGTGTTGCCCATGAGGGATGGGGGATTGAGGGGGGGGGGGGCATACAATTGAAATGGGTGCTCCGATATTCTGAGTGACACATCAGCGAAGCTGTCGAACACGCTTGCTCAATGCGAGTGTCGGCTCACTGCTAAAATCGGCTTTCGGGCTCCTTTTCTGAATTGGGGTAACGTTCCTTGATATGACATGTAAACATTAGCTTTAACCTTTAGGTCACCCTTGACCCAAATCACCGCTTTGACAGAATTTATACACGACAAACCCACTTTCATGCCACAACGCTTTGGTTCAGCCCACAGACTCAAATATATTATCGGTAGAAACAATCTGTCATCCTGCTTCAATCCGGAAACTTTTTCTTTCTACATACAAACAACCACATACAGCTGTGATTCTTAGTGTGTTGTTACAAGAACAGAATGAGCACAAATCAACTCTAAAATGAAATGATCGCATTTTTCTGTCTAAGAACCTTGTCGCAGACGTTCTCCAGCCTCTCCAGTGTATTTTTAGATTGATAACACATTTATAATTTCTTTCCAGGTCAGTAAAAAACTCTGGCAAACCTCATTCTTATCTTATTGTGCTGCTCTTATGTTTATTTTATTAATTTCTCACCATTCTGATAACGCTCGATCCTGTCAGTGTCTGTGGGTCATAGATATGTCTTCTGCTCAAACCTTCCTGATGGAGATCCTGCATGCAAATTAGGTTGTTTTGTGTGTGTGTGTGTGTGTGTGTGTGTGTGTGTGTCAGTCTGTCAAACCAGGTATCTCCAAGACAGATCCATGACACTTTTTTATCAAAATGTCCTTTAAGCTTCCTGAGTTTCGGCATGACAAAATTCAGATGTAACCCTCTGTGTATTTATTGGATAGCAGAGAAACCTGGTTTCATGCAGTTCTGTTAAAATGTGTGCGTGTGTGTTTCTATTTTTGTGTAATCTTGTTCACTAATTAGATCCCCTTCATCCACGTTTAACCTTCTTAGTGCTGTTACAATAAATAATTAAAGGGGACACATTATGCACATTTCCAGGTCTGTATCTTTAATCTGGGGCTCTACTAGACTATCTTTGCATTATTTACAGTTCAAGAAACTCATATTTATCTTATACTATCTCTGCACTGGAGAGGGGGGGCCTCCCTATGAGCCCACTCCATTCTGATTGGTTGGCTTCCAGAGGCTGCGTCACAGCCTACTCAGGAGGCCATGTCAACAAACTATGAAACAAGCAGTAGTAGTAGTAGGATTTTACTACTTTTCCTCATTCTTGATTCGAACGGAAACCTCTCAAATACATCTGTACATGTTCGAGTCTGAATCCGATCCGAAATATGAGAATAAACAACACAAACACACACTTTTGCATCAAACAGAACGGATGTTTATGGGACATGCATCAGCTCATCGACAAGGTAGAAAGACGTGCCTCAAGTTTTGGGGCTTTGATTATGTTTAACATAATAATTATAAATTACAGAAAAACAGGAAAAAGCATGATATGTCCCCTTTAAGGTAATCAGACATTTGCAATAAATGTATCATAAATAACAAAGAAAAATACTAAATCAGCAAATATTTGCTTTTTTAAAAAATGACTAAAATGATCCACTAATTCAGCCCAGGTCTGCTCCAGATAGATGTTATAAGTTCAACTTAACTTAAAGGTAATTTTTCATAATTTGCAAGTTAATATTAATATATTAAATGGAGAAACTGTTTTGAGCTTTGAACTATTTGATGAATGAGAATAATATAAGAAGACCAAGTTCAACCTGGGAGCTAGAGGAATAAACCTTAAGCCCTGAACAAATAAATGTAAAGATGATAAGAGCCTAAGAAGGTTTAGTATAATCAGCAGAATAAAGAATCAGTTAAAGTATTAGAAATATATTGCGTGCATGTGCAGCGGGTCTCAGAACAACATTAGTCTTTGGAGTTTGAGACCCTGAAGCAATGTCGCATAAGGGTCACAAGTTGAAAAATGTTAATGCTTTGGGCTGAAATGATTCTAACAAAAGGAAGTCGCTTTTGGGGTTTAGCTTAAGTGTTCCCTGAAACCTCACACAGCCAGCTCACCACACAAAATTCATCATAACACACTGATGGAAAATTGCCCCTGCCCCGCATGTGGTCACAGTCTGTGATTTAATGATATGGTTCAAGGCAAAAATCTGCTTAACTGGGAAATCGTCCAACTAATTTCACCTCCTTGAAATATTGTTTCATCCTAAGTCAAATAGTTCTGTGTGATTTATTTTTATCAGTGATGCGCTCTGTATCGTTATCAGAGATCCAACCGAATAGAAGTTAAAGCTTGTAAAATACAAATAGCAATATAAAAGCACACACCTTGTGTAATCAGGACTTTATCGTGTGACTGATAAATGTTGTATTTTATCAATGTCACACTGACATCACAGTCACCATGAAGCCATAAATGAAACTCATTATGTTTTGGATTTTAACTTCTGAAAACGCACCAGCATTCATTCAACCGAGCATTACTGGTTTAAGTGGAAGCCTAATTAATGTGCATAACCTCCAGTTACAACCTGATAATGAGATATATGAGACATATGACATGAACTGTTTAAATCGGTGTCTAACACTGAAACAGCTGCTGTTTCTTTCTCTAAGAAGAAACAATCTTTCTTTAAGCCTAAATTGTTCAGACAGCAGCTCGCAGAGAGAACTTCAACCAGACAACAGTCAATAATTTATTTTGTCCTACGGCCAGTCTAAGGATTAACCTTTTTAATGAAAAAGCTAATCACATTCGCTCATGATAGTTGCTTAAAAATCTTGCTAAAAATCAGATACATTATTCACATAATGCACTCTAAAGAAATACTAATGAAGGAGGAATATTCTTTTTCTTTTCCTGCTTTGTCTTTTTACTGGGCAAACTTGTCACATTGTGAGATCACTGCAGCAAAAAAGCTTTTGATAAAACATGTTTCAGCAAAGTGTTTTCATCCCTTGATAAACTTCCATCATCTCTAAATATGAAGTAGTCTGTGTGTTATGATCTTTAAACTACCTACATTACTTATAGAGTTTCAACACCATTGTTCAGTGACAGTTCTAATGATTATTTTCATTATTGTTTCATCTGTTTATTATTTTTATGATTAATCATATATTTGTGTAGTCTATAAAATGTAAAAAAGCAAAAAGAATGAATTGCATTAAATTATAAATCATCTGTTGTCATTTATTGTTTTGTGGGAACAAGACTCCAAAACCAAAATATATTCAATTTACAATGATACAAAACACAGAAAAGCTTATAATGCTCACACTTCAGAAGCTGTTTTGCATTTTTATTGAATGGATTATAAAAATTGATTAATTTTATTTAAATTATGATTGATTAACCAACTTTAAGCACTTAACAACCTAATAAAGTTTCTTTTTTGTATTGTATTGTGATATGAATAATAAATCTGCAGGGTCAAATATATATATTGCATAAATTATACTTCTGCCAGTCAGTGGTGAACTGTGTATTTATTATGTGATCATTTATCGACAGCTTCTTGCTAAAACTACTGGTTGAGGTTGTGTGTTAAATTAAAATGCATTTACACACCTTGATGCCTTTGCTCACGGGCTTGTTAGCGGCATTTGACACCTTTTAATACCAGATGTTGAATAATAGCCTCATGGCATTCTCTTTAGTGAGTGAAAAATGTATGAATATAAATATTCATAACTTTTGTTAAACACAGAAACAACATCTCACTCAAACATTGAAGCATTTGAGACGCTTTAGCAGCCACTCGTGTATGTTTACCGAGGAGCACTGTAACAGCGGTTTTGTCTCGGTGTAACCTTGAATGTGGCCTTTTTATAATTTTAATTTATACTAACAATGCCTGTGCCTCTTGGTGTTGTGTGTCGGTGTCCTCTTCTCATGTTGTTCAAGGTAAAACAGGCTTTTACAGCTCTGATTGTGCTTCAACCAATATAATATCACAGTAACCACTCGGAAACAACATTCAGGTAAGTTGCGTTGTTCACCCTCCAAGGACCTCTCAGGAACATATTATTTTCCCATAGAGGGTATACAGATTTCTCTTTAACCTTGACTGTTTCAGAGAGTTGACTATGCAGTAAAAAGATAGTGTGAGATATATCCAGGGATATTTTTCCACAACGTACAGGGTCAGGCAACAAAAGAGAGGGCAGAGAGGTCATTTTAATCTTAAATGTATCATTTTCCCCTGTATGTAGAATTAGTCTAGTTTCACTTCAGGCTTGTGAAGTGTAACTGTGTAGATACTGTAGTTCAATCTCCAGCAGTCCACATGTGCATCTATATGTAGAGAGAAGAATCAACATCCTTGTTGTGATATATCTTTACATTAAGTTGCTCAATTCACTGAACAGGCAATACATTGTTCAGAGAAAAACTAAAGACCTTCAGGCAGCTAATCTAATTTTTTTTTCATGACAAACTGCATTTTCAAAGAGTTGAGATTACAAATAATTCAGATAATATCAGCAGGAAGTACAAAGAGACAAATATATGCAGTGTTGACCACAAAACAAAATGTCTTTCCTAAAGCCCCCCATCTGTCTCAAGTGTACACAGCGTTGTCAGAACTCTACCATTTAAATCCTGCTGTCAGACAAACACTCCACCGATTTAGATTTGTACAACATTGTTGGATTCACAATATAGTGTTTAAAAAATCTGAACCACGGATATCTTTTTGTCATATTTTGTCAAAACCTGGTGCCTACATTACCCACGTTGCAATTTGACCACCAACAGTTTGGTTGGATATTGGAGTGTGTTATGCTAGTAGCAGCTAATTTAGCCTGAAACTCAAGCAAAGGTCTGGTGAGCTTTTTTTTATTTTCACATTTGTAGTCTTCAGTCCCAACCGACGCTGATGCAATTTACATAAGATGAGGCAATTTTATCAGATTTCACACAGCTCCCTCTGGAGCCATAAAAACAACTTTTTTTCTACATACAGTATGTTGAAGTGCTCCTCAAGACCTGTAAACAGACTCTGATGTATAAAATCGAGTTCCCCTTCAACAAAATACCTCTAAGAGTGTAGTCTGGGTCTGTTTTTGATTGGATGTCCTGTTTACATCTGACAGAACTGTAATTAAACACAAAGAGAAAATGAATGAATATTTTTAACTGGGCAAAATTTGCTCAGTAAGTTTCATGAGAATGTGAACTAAATACCATCTTCACGAGGCCCCCAGATAACAGTATCTTGAGTGACCTGTAGGAAATTAAAACATACATCTGATGGCATTTGTCCAAAACGAAAATATTTTTTTTTTTTTTTTAGCAAATTCAGTAACCTAGTCGTTCCATCTGCAGAATGGAAAAACATGCAGTAGTCTCAACTGTGTCATCTTAAAGGTCCTACACAGGTGTGTTTGATTGCTACGACTGATCCGACATCTAGTCAGTTTCAAGTCGGGTGGAGTTATGTTGGGAATTGTGTGATGTCACAAAAGTGTAAGTACTAATTATTAACGGGTCGTCCCGCTCTAACAGGTACAACGGAACTAACACAGTCTGATCAGGTAAGTGAAAGCACCTGTGTTAGTGGTCTATGTGTGTGTAGTTAGTTTAAGCCAATGTTTTGAAACTAGATTACTCAAAGCAAATCATTTTAATGACAAACAGGAAACATCAAGCAATTTCCACACACACACACACACACAATATACACATCACCATCATCATTATCTCCAATGCAGACATTAAAGGTCATGCTGAATTATAACATCTGAATCTGTAGCTTTATCTATTTCCCATTTCTAAGGTCATTAACTTAAAACACCCTAATAACAGTAAATATGGAGCCTGTGAGCTGCTATATTACCATTAAAAAAAAATGTATTAATGCTTTCTTGCTTTGGGTAAATGCGGCTTTATTTTTTTTAAAAAATATGATACATTGAAAAAGGACTAAGGACTGCAGCTTTTGGTGATAAGAGTACCCAGAGTGACAGTCTCTGCCCTTTTCAATATCCGTTTTTAAAGCTATGTTGGAAACTCAAAATGGCAGCAGTAGTAGAAAAAGATGTGTTTGAAAATTTTAACTTCAGAATCATGTCACATTACGTTTCGGCTGGTCTTTGATGTTTTCTATCAAAGGAAACTAAAGGAAAGAAGGAAGCAAAGAAGAGTAACTTTCTCTGGATGCAGGATGTGCTGGCGACTGTTTGTATTTAAGATATTTCTTTAGATTCATCACACATGTCTATATCCTAGTACCAGAATTTAATTTAGGTAATTGTGTGATTGTAGTGGGTCTAAATTGTCCCTCTGTTTTAGCCCGACTTTTTGATTAAGGCTCACAAGAAAAGTTTTACAACATTGTGCCTTTAATCCAACTTGAATTATAACTGATTGTGTCCTGTTTACTGTCAGCTTATCCTCTCTAAAACTGTTTGTGTTTAAGACTTCATTCACTTTAGCAACTGATATTTTTTTTCCTATCATTTAAGCTGTTTTTATTTTGATAAATAGACTCAGTCAGCTGTGAAAGTGTGAATGTTAGGACTCTGAATGTTGAGAGAGGAGACCAGCTGCACTCTGGTTTTTTTTATTTAATTTAAGCAGGTCACGATGTAGAGTCTACAGTCACTCTTATGCTGCGTCTTGTCCAGCTGTGTACATGATGTGCAACACATCCAGTCATTGTGCTTCTCTCTGTTTGACAGCTGAGCTGTGACAGTCACAGTTTGATTAAGACTGCAGGAAAAGCAGCAACTGACAATGAAGAAACAGCTTGTCAAAAATTAAGAACAGGTTATCCTGTTCAAAATGACAGCTGCACTACTTTAATTAGTCCACACTGAAAATATCATTTGTCAGGACTAAAAGGGTAAAGTAAGGAGAGGAGGAAAGAGATGTCAGAAAGGGGCTGTCATAAAGCTCCAGTATGTATTCAGTGTTGCAGCTTTTTCTAATTTGTTTAAACTGTTAGGTATCTTTGCAAATGATTAAGGTCAACAGATACATGTGTATGATACATGTCTAAACACCCACAGGCATTGTTTTTCATGCAAGTTCACATGACGTCTTGTTGTCACATCGTTGTCTTGTTAATCACATTAGCTGCCTGAATTGGCGCATCCTGGTTACTTTACCTTGATACTACCTCTGTCTTTATGACACATCTACTGCATGCTATTGGCATCAGTTGACACAGATGGCCGGTGTAGGTTGCACTTTAGTCTGCAGCAGGTGTAACTCAACATCTCTCTAAGCATTCAAACAGAAGACCTGTGAGTAGACTCTTCTGTGATAATCAAAGTTAATACACAAGTTAACAAAACTGAAGTTATGTCCTATATGTTGTAGTAGACGGTCAGACAGAGGGGAGCAGGTGGCTGTTTAGCATTCAGAGCTCGGACAACACGGTGCAAGATTTGAGTTAAATAATGAGCCTTCAAGATCAGGTAATGAAAGCTCAATTTAACTGTAGGTCATTAATATTTGACGTCATTGCATTTCTACAGAGTTGGCTTTGATGCTCCTCCTCGGCCAGTACACTGATTGCAAAATATTGACTAATCTGTCGATTATTTTCTTAATTAACCAAGTCGTCATTTTGATCTTTAAAATGTCAGAAAGTGGTGAGAGATATCAATGTTTCCCAGAACCCGTGCTGCATCCGAAAATATCCTGTTTTGGATGACCAACAGTCCACAACACAAAGATATTCAGTTTACTATCATTGAAAACAGAAACTATTCACATTAAAGAAGCTGAAACTAGAGAATTTTAGCATTTTTTTCTTAAAAATGATGATCAAAATAGTTTGCGATCAACATTTTGTCAATTGATTTATTGATTAATCACTGCAGCTCTGCACTTTTTTTTTATTGTGTGTATAATGTAACCAGCTTGTCATGTTTGACTCTGCAGGCTCTTGACAGCTTCCATGCCTACTAGATGCTTCTTTTTATATTCTATTGATTTACTCGCCTGATTTGATCTAATGAAATCTGTATTGGATTGAAAGGTTGATCAGGTAGGAACAATCTGGGAAAAGACAATGAATATGCAACACCCTGCTCCTCAGTAAGACTCACAAAAACCTCCACTAATGTGCCTTCGTCTATGAGTCGTGTTTCCCCAGTGCTTCCAGGGGAAAATGCTCAATGACCTGGTTTATAAATGGTTTATAATGTGAGCAACTTAGAGCGAGCCTTTCAGTGAGCCAGCTCATGTGGAATAGATTATCATCCAAATGTCCAAATATCCAAATATTTACAGCATTACTGTCTAGGCTCTAACCTCATCATTCTCCACAAGAACATTAACCTCAGCACAGCAAGGAGTGGGGAGAGATGATACTAACTTCCCCACTAGGGGGAAGGTAGACTAAGAGCCGAGGTGGATGCTGGGAAGGACATGGGCTTTTTGAAATGCTTTCTGAGAAAAAGCAGCAGCAGTAAGCAACAGTATAGCTTGTGTGAGCCGTGTGGCAGCAGACATGTGAGCAGAACACTGAAGGCTTAAGTTCAGCGCCATGATTAAAAGGGTGTGTTTGATATATTTTGCAGGGTGAGGAGTATCTCATGTGATTGAAGTGGCGTCTTGAGTTGGGCTGCCTGAACTGGCCTGCAGGCTTCTCTTCGTATATAACCAGTGAACCATCTTAATGCTGTATGAAAGAGAGAAAGAGACACTCAACGCATGTCTCTAGTTTGATGAACTGCATTTAGTAGCAAAGTTTCATATTGAATCTGTTACAGTGATAGTCAGATATAATCTTCAGTCAACAAGCCCTAGTCTCAACAGAGATCCCACTGTGCTCAGTATAATGATGTATTTTGACTTAGTTCTCCTACTATTATCCTCCTTTTATCTAAATATTGAAGGGCCAAAAAGCACCATGCACAGAAAATTACTGGTAATTACTATGTTTGGTTGTACCTGAGCATTTAGGGTAAAAAGCAATATTTTGCAATAAGCCAGTCTCTTATTTCATGTTTCCTAGCTTTCTTCCAGCTGTTCAATCCACAAAAGCATTGTTAAAGAAATTCTTTCAACCAAAAGAAATGAAAAGAACTTACCCACTTCAGGCACTATGATATATTTTAAACCACATAATGTAGTTATTTCACCTAAGAAATGTTTTATTTTGGCATTCAGTCGCTTGTTGAGCTTATTAATTTGTCAAGTTGAATGTAAATAATGGGGGTTTTCCAATGAAAAGTGTTTGCACAGTATGTACACATGTTGGATGTGTTTGTGTTTAGTTAATTTGTCTGTATGCCATATGGTACAGACTCTATACTATGGCCAGAAACAGCAGAAGCACAGTGTTCCTCTCCTATAGGGTTTTGAAAGGAAGCCAGTATCTACTTAGTCCCATCAGTACAAAGCAGTGTTGTGTAGACGGAGCCAGCTTAGATATATATATATATTTTTTTTATGAGGATCAATCTATAAAGCTTTGCTTCAAGTATTAAATAGTCAAAATACACACATGTATATGCACTGGCACATACAAACATGCTCAAAGGATTTAAATTCGAACCGGCAAACAGGCAGACAGACCTGCATGTCCATGCAGAGGCGCTTGAAAGGAAATTGTTGCACTTTTTTCTGTCTTCCCCCTCACTGTCTTGATGTCTTTTGCTCTCATATGAAGCAATGACGGAGGACTAAAAGCCCATGTGAACTTATTAAAGACGGAATTGAAGCCAGGAAATATCAGTCACAGCAACACATTGGGCTCCACCGTACTGTGTTGCCATTTAACCAGGATATTAGAGTCTGCTGTGATTAGCTGGTGGGCTGGTGGTCCAGTATAGTTTATCTCTACCATGCAGTGGTTTATCTGTCATTATGCAGATTTACCATACACTGGGAAATCAGCTGAGGATGAACACCAAATTGCTCATGAGCAAGGCACTGATTTTCAGATTTTTCTTGTGGGAGGGATACTGAGTGGCCAACACTGTGAGATTGATTGTCGTGGGCAACTCTTCTGCAGGGGTATTTACTGTAAATCCTGTTTATTGTCCTTCCTTCCCTTGCAGGCACTATTCCAAACATGTCACTTCAGTTTACCTTGTTTAATAAATGTCAGAAAGATTGTTTTATATCTTAACGCTAACATATCTAGCTTTAGTACAGGAACTGAAATTACAACAGAATATTTTATAATTGGAAGTTTGCTATTAATATGAAACATGAGTCAGATGCCAGGGGCTGCAGCGAGTGCTGAGAGAGAAGAAGAGCTTGGCTCTGGGCACCGCTGTACATGTAACTGAGCAGGTCTCTCTAGTTCTTGTTAGTGGGCCTTTGATCCCTGCAGTGTCATTTGAGTCACCATTTGACTCACACAAGTCTTTCAGATAAGATAAAAAAAAGAAAACAGAAGCCATGTTTGAGTTAAGGGGGTGCCACTTTCAAAGTCAGCATTTCAAGGCTGAATCACTACAGCTATCAAGGCTGTGCTCTCCCGATGGCTCCATTAAATATGGCTTAAAATAGAAAACTTTTGGCCAGATATGGAGAACACAGCAGGTGTAACCTTGCTATATCTCAGTCTATAGGTCATGGTTGTTTGTTCAGTGGTGCATTCTGGGTTTCTCATCAACTCTGAAAGTCATGAAATTACATGAACATGTGTCATCAACCACATTTCTTTCAGCAGTGGTGCTCTTGTGCACACGGTTTGAACAAATCGATATCGCTCAAATCTACATTCTTTGCTTGTAACAACCACTTTGCCACAGACATTTGGACGCATTGACTTTGTTGCACTCATTTCTGGTTCCTTATGTTATGATTCTACTGTCTTTGCCTAAGAAGTTAGCTAAATAAAAAAGGCTGTCTGTAAAGGAGTAGTATGGCTACCTTTTAAGTCACTGCTTCTCCTGAGTCTCAAACAAGGAGTACGTGTGGCAGCATTCGTTGTGTTTATGATGTACAATATGAAATTCAGCAGCAGTGTTCATCATGTAACAGTTGAGAGCATATAGGGGAAACAGTCAACCAGGTCTTTGTGTTCAAATGGTCATCAGTCACGATACATGCATGAACTGGACCAATGAAAAGCAGATTTCCACAGTTAAATAATGGACTGCAGCTTATGCTATTTATTTCACTTGACCATTTCCCTGGTACACTTTGTCAATCATATGTTGAACTGAAGCATCACAGTTCACACTGAAAACCTAGTTAGCACTGAACTGAAAACTTTCTCTGCCAAGTCAAATGGACTCATTGAGGGAGGAAGTACAGGTTGAGCCCACCTGATTTCAGCTTATATGAGTCTAAACCAGGTAGCATTTAAAAAAAACATTGTTCCTCTAAACAGTTTTTACAATTGAACAGAAAAGGTCCAAATTTGTTTTTTTTTCTTCAAATCTTTATTTCATTATTACTTGATGTTGATGTGCTATTGTCAAACCTGTCTGTTATGCCTTTCCTTGATAACTCTTAACTGCTGGTAAAATTGCCAAAGCTGTTACAGTGACAAAGGGTAAAACCTGCCTTAAGGAATTCCTCCTCACACTCACATACAGTTTAAAGCTTGGCAGCGGGAAGTAAGAGGTGTTGGGGTGCTGCAGCACACCCACCCCGAGGTGCAGCACACCTGCCTCCAGGTGGCTGGTAACCTATAGGCCCATTTGTGTTGTAGCAAAAATTTATCTTTTTTGTCATGTGCGAGCTGGTCCAGCAAAAACAGACCCTGCGCGTAAAGATAGTGGAGTAGGAAGACACGTGGCTTATGAACCCAGTTGACACATGCTGGTTAGAAATGTCTCCGGCAGCCCAACAGAGTCGTAATGTGACGCATCTGCTTACTGTGGACATTATACTTCATCTACTGGTCCCTGTAGGCTATATTGCTTTTTAAATTACGTCATGCAGTGCAAGCTTTCCAGGTGATTTCCTTATCGTGTGTTGTATTGACGTATGGATGTTTTCTTTAACGATTTACTTTGAAGATTAGAGATGCTGTTTTTAGAAATTGTAAATGTTTCCATGCGTACAGTCACAGCAGCTGTGGGACAATTAAGCAGCAAAACTGTAGTTATCAACTTGACAGGACTCTTCAGAGGAAACAGAATTAAACTTTTAGCTTCTGAAATAAAACACAGCTCTGATGGAGCTCAGGGTTTATCAGGAGGGCGGCTGCTTTCCCCCAAGCCATCGTTCTTAACCCAAACACCTACTCCTGCCAAGTAGTAACGACACGTACATGGCTGCTAATTCAGCCCTCTCCCTGTCAGCAGCAGCAACAAACTGTACTGTTGAAAGACTCTTTTCATCCATCAGTTGGATAAAAACCGGCATTAGGGCATCAGTGATGACATACAGACTGAACTCTTTGTCCCAGCTCTCCTTTTTGAAAGAGAACTGACTGAAGCGTTGGACTATAATGAAATAATTTCAGTGTTCAACACCAAGCCCCGTTGTCTCCCGCTGTAATCATCAAAATTAAGCTCATTTACAATTTTGGACTATAGCAGCCTGCTGCCTATTTCAGTGTTATTGTTTATTGGGTGTAGCTTTGGTTGGATTTTATGCTTATGTTGCTGCGTCTGCCATCTGTGTGTGTGCATATGTGGTTCAGGTGTCATTTTTAACATTACTGACCATGTAGGTACTGGTGTACCTCTATCCATACACTTGATTAATGATGCTGTTATGTCTGTCAGGTGTGTTTGTGTGAATATGTGGCTGCCGTGCATATCTTAGCCAATGTAGCCTTGTTACCTCGCTGTCAGAACGACAAACCAGAGACCATAACACTGACTGAGTGCACCTCTATTATTAAAATATGCTCTGTTATCTCTGTAGTGAAACAATACGGTGTTTTACTGTCCCCTTCCCCTCTCTAGTGATGGTCGGCTTTTCACTCTTCCTTTGAGTGAAGCCATTTGGAACAACCATAAAAACATTTGATTTCTGACGTGGTCAAGACGGCACATCATAAGAACCAGTTCTGAGAGAGAAAAATGTAGTAAAAAGTATGAAAGTAGAAGTAGTGGTTTGGTCCCTCTGACTGATATATTTTTTATTTAAACTTTATTTAACCAGGAAGTCCCTTGAGATTGAAATCTCTTTTCCGAGGTCGACTTGGCCAAGACAGCACACCAGTTACAGTAAGTAGAAATAAAACACAACATATAGGGAATACAAACATCAAACACACAAGGTCTCTTCCTCAATCCAGCTCAAATAAGGCAGTTGCAATTCTCATGGACTGGCTTTAAATTTTTCCATATATTATCTATATTATTATATATGGCATCATTAGATTAATTAATACCGAAGCATCAGTGTATAAGCAGCATGTTACTGTTGTAGCTGTTGGATGTGGAGCTAGTTTCAACTACTTTATATACAGTTAGACCATAAATCAGCATAAAACAGCTGTCAGCAGGTGTTCTGACTCCTTGCAAGAAACAGAAAGGTTGTTTCTTTTTCCAATGCATCACAACTAAACTGTTTCAGTAATAGTTTTGGCCAATGAGCCATTGTTGGATGTTACATTTTTCAAAATAAAAGACCAAAATGTTCTTTTCTTTTCCTCCTTTTCTTTTTTTTCCTGCCATACTGAAATCGTATTGAACTGTGACCCCAAAACCGAGTTACATACTGAAGCGTGAATTTTGTGTACCGTTACACCCCCTAGTGTGTAACCTTTGTATGTATAGAAGAACACATTAATTAACAGTATATCCTGACCGATCCTGTTGGTGCGTCTGGAGACTTAAATAATCAATGAAGTAACCTGCTGTGTCTCTTGCGTAAATGTGCACAGCTTCTCTCTTAATGGGGGGGACGCACTTATCGTTTCTGCTGTGGGGGGACCCTCACAAGTATTTAATAACCTCAAAACTGTGGTAGGGGTGTAAATAATCAGCACCCCTGCAGCCCCAACTGAAATCATGTTCCCACAGCCATGGTTTATAGTAGACTTCTACTCAACAAAAAGGGTTCCCCAGCCTGTTGATAGATGTCATAATGACATGTCATAAAATTATTTTTTAAGTCTAAAGTCTCATGTGCAGTATGTAGCTGACAGGGTTGGAAATTAGCACCCACCAACCACCAAATGGGGGTGATTTTGTGTGGTGGCAGGTGAATTTGCTCGACCAAGCAGCCACGGTGGCGGGTAAATAAAAGTAGCAAAACAGAGCGAGAGCAGACATTCCACAACACAGACTGAATCACAAATCTGCTTGTTTCACTCTGACACTTTAACAAGGAGACACAGAAAAACAGCAGACCGTGAAAGAGGCTTCAATCAAATGAAGTTAGTGGAAAGTGACTGCAGGTCCCGTCTGACATCAAGAAGCCCGTGTGACCTGCTGACCCTGTATAGAGGATTTAGACCGGGGCTCCAGACTAACTTTTTTTTACCACCATCCCAAAAAACAATTTTAACCATCCCAAAGTGAATGTAAACTGTCCCAAAATCAAAATGTTGTTTCTTTACTTTGTAAAGCAAGATAGAATTTGCCTGGAACCCCCAAATCACTAAATCCACCCCTGTTGATATGAGTGTTTTCTTTGATGATTTACTTTGAATATTAGAGATGCTGCTTTCACTAATATATATAGTTATATAAAACCCCTTTTGTCCTGGAGGCGTCCCTAGGAAAAATCTGTATTCGTCCCAAACACATTTTCTACCGCCCCCGGGACGACAGGACGTAGTTAGTCTCAAGCCCTAATTTTGACCCCAACCCTGTCGTCCAGCTGAGGCATCAGGCTAGAATCTGGTCTAGAGGGGAAGAGGAAAGCTCAGGAAAGCACCACTGAAACTTCAGAATCTGATTCTGACGAGCGGGAGTGATGTTAAACTGGGATTGGGGATGAAGATCGGGGGAGGAATGTTTTTTGTTTTTTTGTTTAATCCGCCCAACTCGTCAAATGTGACTTCCATCAGTTCACAGTTTGTATGTGTGTGAGTGAGTGTGTGGATAAGAGAGGATGTCAGTATTGTCCTTAAGAATTAAAATATTTACTTTATGAAATAAAAAAGCCTATTGCTTGAATATTGTAGATCTCTTTTTTCTTTTTTTTTTTTCACATGCAGTTACACACTGCCGGTTAAAACAAAGAAAAAATTGAGTGGCTGATAGATTTGGGAATCCACCGGCCACAGTGGCAGGTGGACAAAAATGTTATTTTCCAACCCTGGTGGCTGATGTCACCATTAGCATTCAAGTCGACACGCAATTCTCAGTGTAATCCTCCGAGCATAACATTTTTATGGCTGAGTGGGCCAAATAGATTTTAAAGCTTTTCTACTGTATAAATCCTCATTATTTCCACAGAATTTTATCATGAAAGCAATCTGAAAGCAATCTTTAGCGCACACTGCGTCTGAGCTGCTAACTTCATTTTCAGGGTGTATCACCTTCTTTCACTTCAGTGTAGGAGACAGCCCTCCCGAGAGGTTTGAATGGTATTTCTGTGGTTGAGGCAGAAGGCAGATTTTTTTTTTTTTTTTTTCTATTTTCTGTTCCCAAGATAAGTGGGGACTGGATCTTGGATATTCACTCACTTAATTTGTGCTTGACATGCACGCCACATGCTGACATTAAAGAGGCTATTGGCAGTCAGAGCTGGTTGCTACTATCGACAGAATTGACAAATGCTATACTGACTATACTGCAAAAATACCCTTTGAGTAGTGTTTTGCTGCTGTCACTTTAAAAACCCTCATGACACTTCAATTGTTATAATGTATAAAGTTGTTTTACAGTTTAATACCAGTGGCCATCAGCAACAGGGATATCTGTGTTGCGTTTGCAGTCTGCACGTTTTTGATGTACACAAATTATTTTACACATGGATTGCACAGCAGGTACCCACATTAATTATTTACCAGACATGGTACCAGAATCTAATGGTATTTGACTTGCTGTGCTTTTCCTACACAGTTACAAGCTGTTTGACATATTCTAAGTTTCTACATGGAGATAAACTTGTAAAGCAGAGACTGTTAAAACAAATCTCCAAACCATGTTTTCTCTGGATAATCTGGAGTTCTCATGAATGTACGTACATTTTAGACGTGTATTGTGACAGACTAAGACAGGCAAAAAGGAGGGAGATAAAGAAGAGGTAGGAGATTATAAAAAAAAAAGGGTGAGCAAACATTTGCTTATTACCTTTCTTCCAAACCAAACAAAATGATATGATAGGAGGGAGGGATAAAAAACATCATCTGATGGATGTCAAGGCCAGTGGCACAGCCTTCATTACCTTACCATTGACAGATCAAATGAGTGACGTTACTCACCAGATTTGCTCTGGGTGATGTGTTCCCAGGTCATATAGGAGACCAGAGTGAGGCGGGACACCAAGCAATGTGGTCTCACACAGACACAAATCAGTTCATCAGCCTTTGGACTTCCCCTCAGGTTGATAGCCAGTCCATGCTAAAGTCCCAGGAAGAATATTTGACACAAAAAAAGAGTTACAACAAGTGCTCTGTCAAGTTTGTGTGTGTTTTTAATGTATGTTAACATGTATTTTGTGTAAACACCATGGGTTTTCAGTGTTCTCAGTTCAATTTTATTGGTTTTCTTGGCAAAGCCTGTGCTTCTGTGGTGGATCAATACATATTGAAGCAAACTGAGCCTCTCTCACCACCTGCTTTCAATCAGAATTGAGCAACCCATCAGTCATGTTGCTCATAGTATGTGCAAGCAATAAAAATAAGGTGTGTCTCACCAAAGAGGGATCCCAAAAGTCTCCTAGTCTTTTTCTTCCAGGTCATGTGACCTGTGGCTGGCAGCCTTCCAGCAGAATGGGGAGACTGGATGTCTGGCTGATACACCTAAATGTACCCCAGGGTTAAGACAGGAAAACATGGTAAATTTGGGTAACATGTTAGTAAGACGAGGTCTTTTCACATTAAAGAATAGGTTGATTCAAGTGGATCTGACTGTTAAAATCCCCCAAAATGGAAACACAAGTTGTCACCCCCTCCTGACAGCAAACCCAAACAATTCACATGTTAATTTACTTTGAATACTTAAGTACATTAGTAATATTTTACTATATAAAAATTTAAATGCAGGACTTTAACTTATCAAGAATTTTTCCATTGTAGTATGGCTGCTTTTAACTTACTACCAGCACCTCTAAAGCTCACTAAGTACCACATAATATCTCAATTGTTTAATCCATACAAAAAACAAATTTAAAAACATCCCAGTCAAGACATAGTCTGGCATATAAACCCCCCTTAAATTTACAAATTGGCATTTCTCTGCTTCAGTTTTGGTATGGATTAAAGCAGTGAGATAGAGGTGTTTGTAGGTGGATTTTGTTAAATTTGGACAGAACCAAGCTAATCATTTCCCTGTTTCCATTCTTTGTGCTATGCTAAGCTAACATGCTGCTGGCTGTATAGCCTCATATTTAATGGACATGTATGAGAGTGGTATCGATCTTCTCATCCAACTCTCTGCTATAGAGTGTATTTCCCAAAATGTTGAACTTTTTCTTAAAGTTAAAAAAACATAAGAACTCCCATTACAGAATTAGTGGGGTTGAAGTACAGTTTAACAAAATAGAAAGACTCAAGTAAAATACAAGAAGCTTACAAATATAGTAGAGTAGAATATTTGAGTGAATATAATTTGTTACTTTCCATCCCTTGTTCTTGTCTTCTAAGACTGTATCTGAAATCATTGATTTTGTCACATTACATATCTTCTTTCAAAAGGTACAGAGAGAATATTCTGTTCACGAGTGGGTTCAGATAACAACCATTTAAGAACAAAATTGATATTTTGAACCAAAGCACCAATATGCTATTAAGTCAAAACACAAGACAAGTGTACTGTAATGTGTTCACAATTGTCGTATGATGCATACAAATTCATATGCTTCAAATCATTATAAATTCTAATTAGCCTGTGGACACCTGTGCTTAACCTCTATATAATAGATGAACATGCTTGATAATTCAGTGCCTGCGTTTGCATTTAAATATGTGCATTACAAGGGCTTAGAGGATCTATGGATGGGCCTGGATGTGTGCAGGCCCACCCAGATTGACAGCTTGGCCCTCCCTATTAGATTCATGAAAATAAAAATGGTAGTAATAATAATAATGACAATAATAATAATAGATTTAAATGTTTGTTTTGTCTTGAGAAATTTTAGAATTTAGTATATGGAGCTACTAAAAATTAATAATATTCAGAACTTCCTCTCTTATGTGACTAATGTTATGCTATATCACGTTACGCTCTGTCAGAAGGCGTTTTCATGTTGCTAGCAGCTAGATCGAACTGTGGCTAAATGGCTATCTTTGAGCCGCTTTTTAAAAAAAACACGTCTAGAGGATGAAGCATTGTTTGGACAAGGCCGTGCCTAAAGAGGAGTCGCAGCAGGATGGTTGTGAGACATTTGTTGGCTCTGGGAATGAAGGAGAAGTGGCCACATCTTCATCGTCATCTTATGAGAGTCATGCTAGTCTTCTTGCTAACGTTGGCATGCAGGCTCCGCTCTACTGATTGCCACCAGCATCTATAGAGCCAGTCGGGTCACCATTGGATCTATCAGCCATGGAAGAACCAGCAACTCAACCAAAGCTGGTAATATTCCCAGCTACAGTCGTAGGTGGGAAATCGCGCTCATTCAACAGCCATTGGTATGGAAAGTTCAAATGGATTGAATATAATAAAGAACGAGACTTAGTGTTTTGTAAAGCATGTAGACATTTTCCCGGAGATGCAGATAGAGTTTACTTTTATAAGAGATGGCTACAAAAATTGGAAACGTCTCGGAGAAACAAAGGACGTGCTCCCTAAAGGTAATTTCTTGGAGCTATTCAAGTTCATGTCAGAAAATAGACTGAAGGAACTGCCACGAAATGCCATGTTGATGAGCTACCACATTCAGGATGAGCTGCTGGCATCAATGCTGCTTCATTAAATCAAGGCTGAACTGTATGAACAATATTTTGCCATACTTGTGGATGAATGTAAAGATCAAGCCAAATGTGAGCTTGTTGCTGTTTGTATCTGATTCATTCATGGAGGGGTCATTAAAGAACAGGCAGTGGGCTGTGTTGAAACTGCAGATTTGTCTGCACAGGAGAATATCACAGAAGATTGTGGAGGTCCTTCAACCACTCGAGTTGGATCCTTCTCTCTGTGTCAAGTTCTGTTGCGATGGAGTATCGGTCATGTCAGGGCACAGGGGAGGGCTTCAGGTTCTCCTCAGAGAAACATTTTCAAAAGTTGTTTTTGTACACCGCAATTTTTGTCGGCTTAATTTAGTGCTTTGCTCTTCTGCACTGCTGTTGACATTGTGAATCAAATACACAACTTCTTCACTAGGGCCCAGAGGCGCGCTCTGTTCATGGAGATACAAAAAGAGATGCATCCAAACCATCAGTGTATGGAGCTGGAACGATCATGTGATACTAGATGGAGCTCAAAATGTAGGTTGTGCATAAGATTGCAATTGCTAGAGGAATTACTGGAGGCTCTAGCTGAATATGCTGAAACTAGTGGACAAACTAAAATAGACGCAGTGCAGCTGTTGCAGCAGATGCAGATGGAATAGTTCCTTTTCATGTTTGTTCCATTTTGCAAATTGCTTTGCAAAAGTGATTTTGCCACAAAGGGGTTGCAGAGCTCAACATTTTTTTGTAACAGACTGTATATTTTTGTTTGACACATTGAAAGCTACATATGCGACTTTCAGGGATGATTCACAGAGTGACTTTGATAAAGTGCTCAGATTGACAGAAGAATTGATGGAAAAGCTTGAGATAGCTAACTGCATTCTGGTGAACGCAGGCTGCCTTCAAAGTTTTACGAGTCTGTTGTCACCACAACATTGGGGAAAACTTTGGCTGTCAAGAGTAATGATGATTTAAGGTCTCTGTGGCACTGTGTTCTAGACAGGCAGATAACGGAGCTGAGGTGCTGGTTTAAAGAGGACACTTCTGGAATCATAGAACGTCGGCCTCTTTTGTACCTGATTCTGCCACTTTTGGTGAGAAAGACCATTTTAAAGGGTCCCTCCAACATCCTGCAGCGTTGAAAGACTTTTCTCCGCAATGAACCGGATCCAGACATGTCTGAGATCATCTTTGTTGACTGGACACCTGAACAGCTTGACGCTTTTGTCTTTTGACAGAGAACTTATTGACATTTCAGATTATGATGACATAGTCAACCTTTTCAACTCAAAGCACAGGAGACTCCACCTTATGTAGGCATAGTAGCTGCAGGTAAGCCAGTGTTTTATTTATTCTGGCATGTTATGATTGCAGTTTCTGTGAGGAAGTTCTGAATTGCAAAATATTCGTTGTTCAATTTGTGTTTGTACCTACTCTTGTAACAAGGGTTATGCAGTGTGTTATTATCATGTTATTTCCTCTTTTACGTATACATAGCCATTCATCTGACTGGCTCATTGATATGCCTGTGGTACTCTGACTCTGAGTACTAGGCATAGTAAATTTCATTACTGGTCTGCCAGTTTTTTCCCCCCATATCATTTTTATACATATCTAAGCTTAAAAAAAAATTAAAGCCCATCCAGATTTTTCCAGGCCCAGTCATTAGCCACGTTCTGTATCCGCCACTGCAAGGGCTGCTCCGTGACTAGGTTTCCACAAGTACATGGTGAGTGTGACAGCATCAGAGTGATTTGTGAAAGCTGAAACTGGCTGGTGGAATGCGATGGCCGCATATGAAATCTTCTGACGTGAGAATAAACATTGCACACTTTGCTGTATGTGTTTGGATAAATCAAATTTATCAAAACCACTTACTTTGCTGCGCCTTGCCAGCAGAAGTGTATTTAGATCAAATGAATTGTGGAACTGGACTCAGTGGATCTGTTAGAGAGAGAGAAAAATACTGCTATAAAGGCTATGCTGAATATCTGCAAACGAAAACATGCTGCGTGAAATGAGGCCGTGAAGTATTAAATTTTGAATTATCCAAAATGTAATTCATTAGTGGAAAAGTTGTTCTAATATATCTTACATTGTGCAGTTAGAGAAGTTGAGTTGTTCGCAGACAGCACCCCAGGGGAGGAGAGGAGAGGAGAGGAGAAGAGAGGAGAGGAATTCCTGTGAATGAGAAGAACTTATTAATTTTGGTTTCAGGTTGACTTCAGTTTTGTACAGTAACAGCTCCATCTATCGCCATCAGCCCATAACCCACCATGTAGTGTGAGCACATGGGCTCATTTATTCCAACTCCCTCCCTGCTGTTCTGTTCAATACATACACACACACACACACACACACACACACAGTACACAAGGTTGTGAGTTCCTGTGTGTGCTGCCAAGCCACTTTTCTTTAGAAGAGGATTACTGCCCTCTGTTGGTGCTTCACATGATGTGCACCATTCAGTTAGAAGCAGCTTGGATTTTAATGACTGGCTGCTGATTTGTTTTCTAAACACAAGTTGATGTAATACCATTTACAATAGAATATATAAGAATATATGAGCATATAAATGTAAGTATATAAATGTTTCTAACACTGTTTAATTTGTCATGATATCTCAGTAAAGTGTAACTGAAAATGAAAACCCTGTGAACAGCATTATTCAGGAAACTTGAGCAGGCCTCTAAATGATGGCTAAGAAGTCTGTTTTATACATAACCATTGATCAATCCACACAAAATCACAAAGTGGCAAATTATATACAATTTAAAGAACAAAAGTATGGGGAAGACACTGTTTACATATTAGTTTAAAGTCCAACTGAAATTACTTTTAATCATCACTCTTTGCAGTCAAAAACAATATCAACATGTATTTAAAATTATAATGTCAATAGTTTTGTGATATTATAATGAAAAAAATGGTCTTTTGGGAAATATCACAAATGCTCCTTTTGTCTCAGCTGGCTGGAGGGACATATCGATGTTGTATTTGATTGACATTAGCTGGCAGATTACCAGTGTACCACCGTATGGAATGGAGACAAAGTAAACAAGCTGCTGTAGCTACACATCATGGACAGACAGCGTGTCGCTAACAGGGATTTTGAAGAGCAACGACCAAACCAGCATCTAATGGGTCTGAAGTGATATTGGCAGGTATGTTTACATGCTGTTTAATGGTGGCGGTTTGTTCGACATGCTAAGGTGCAGTACAAGTGCTCATGTTTGTACATTAGATAAGAAGGAGACTTTAGCAGGAATGCCAATGTGGGTTGTTGTTCAGAGTCTGTAGCTCTGGAGTTGTGTAGCAGGATGCGGTCAGGCTCAGTGTGACCGTTTGCTCCGCCTATGATCGAACGCTACGTTATGGCTTTATTCAAGATTGGATTTACTGTATCGAAATAAGGTCTCCAACTATGTAGTCAGATAACAGTAATGGCATTTCATCGATTTAATATAAAACCACAGTGAAACCAAAGAATTTAAATATACATTTCTCTATTTTAGTTTCCAGTTTATTGTCAAAGGAGAGCACATGACAAGTGATTTACAGGAGCAGATATGTATGCCTGTGTATGCTGTAGTAGACCAAAAAATGCACTTTAGTTTCAGTTGGACTTAAAAGCAAAGGATGGAAATTTTCTGGATGCTCCAAGCATTACTCTGCAAGAAATACACACACACAAAAAAAAAACATTCTGTAGAAAAGTATTTCAAGTGTCTCTCAGGATTAAGAATTAGTTTAATAAATGCGAGCTCCACAGGGACTTTAATAGTTTTAGAATAGTTATAATAAGCGTGTATCATACACCATGAGCAAAAGACAGAAAGGGAACCAAAGAAAGTGCATAACCTTATATAGTCTACAATTAACACACACACACACACACACATAGGCACACACATATGCACACATACCCTTTAATCTCATCCTCAGAAGCGGGGTGGTGATCTGATCTTCCCTTAGCTTTAGCGCTGCACTGAGGGGTGGGTGGTGTGCGTAGGTCCCCAGAGGTGAAACTCTGTTAGCACACAGCATGAAAGTCAATGAAAAGGACCCCAGTGTGCTCCAGTCTCCTGACAGTATTAATGTTTAATGATATCTAAAAAGGCTAATACTCATCCTCCCTTCGCTTTTGCTCTTATCCTCTCATTAAATATCCTCACAATATCATCACCTCCTCAGATTAGAGCACTGACCCCGTCTGCTGAAGGACTCCCCCCCCACCCCCTCTCTCTCTTGATCACACACTCACACACACACAAGTATTCAAGAAAGACCAGGGAAGCATTTAAGCAAAGTTAGAGTGGAGGCAGCAGAGGACCATATACTGGAATGTGTGAATCCAATTACCATGTGTGCTTGCAGAACATGATCTTTATGGTGTACACAAACACATAAATCTGAGTCCATGCAGGTTTCTCAGAGCTCAGAGCATTTGTTTCAAGTAAAAACAAGGAACAAATTATTTTATCTTGTCTCTTTTAGAGGTGTCAGTCAAAAGTTTGGACACACCTTCCCTTTTACTTGAATGAGAAATTGTCTTTTGACTGGTATTGTATTTGATGACAAATGTAACTCCTCCTGTGGGCATCCATAACTGGATGCTGGTGTACAGTATAAACAGATAATTAAACCTAAAACAGAATGCTAATATAATAAAAGACAGTTGTCATAATATAAAATATGTCGTCTTTGGAGAAATTATAATTGCTGAGAAAATGCTGTACATTAATTACCACTTAAAACATCCCTATATCTGCTTATAACCACATTATACTCCTCATACATGCAAAATTCAAGGACTTCAAGTAAAGTGTTCCCAAAAAAATTATAGGCAACCAGTGGGACCCGACTACCAGGCAGCACTGAGTGCTCAAATCTTTGACTGCATTTTAATGAGCTCTATTCAGTTGTAACTACAGGTCAAGTAAAGTCAGACAGGCTTTTTACCATATACATTCATTGCAAAAGAAGGGAAAATAAGCAGCAAAACTAACACACACACAGACACACACATACTGAGATGCAAATTTCACTAGATGGAGATCTTTGTTGCACCCTCTTTTATTCTTCAGCAGACGGTGGCTTATCACAATTTGAACATTAGGTCTAATATATATTTAAAAGCCACCAAGATCAGTATCAAAATGTAGATCTTGTGCCATTCATGAGTGCAGGTAGAAGACTCACTCAGACACTAATGAGCATGAGTTATGAGAAGGAAGCAGGCCAAACTTATTTGGCATACATGCTGGTGAGCAGCTGGCAGACGCCACTCGTACTTAATATTGCCTTATTTTCACTATTTCCCTGCATTCATCCCATTAGTCAAATGGCAGCCTCACATTGGGTGCCATTCATTTGCTGTTGCAAGCTAATATTAATGTCTAAATCAACTGCTGATTACTTTTATGGTCATTAAAAAATTTAAAATCTTGCACAAATAAGACCTGGAAGAGGCTTTAATGAGTCGAGAATCGGTTTAGAATCATAAATCAAATTAACTGAAATTGAATCATAAAATTAGCAGGTGCCCTTCAATGTGTGTGTGGCCCCTTGTGGAGTAGCACTCAGGAATGTTTTGTATGTGTTTTAGTATTTGCTGCATTTTATAGCATTTTTGCTTTTGAAGCACATTTTTCTTAATATCAGTGCTTTTGCATTTTTATGTGTTTTGTCTGTAGGGGCCACCGTAGTAAATGGCTAGATTAATTTGGTCTCAATATAGACACAAATGCATGATGTGTCACAGTAAGTCCACTAGGAACTATACAGGAACTAGCAGATAACACTACATTGTGAATGGCCCGTTCCCATGTTTTATTTGTCATTAAAGACTGCAATAAAGTGCAGGCTTCACATTTTACCGTTCTTCATTAATGGTGGTGTGAGGTGTGTACTAACATTACCCCAAATGTTTCCAACAATGTTCAAATCCATAGAAATTCATCATTTTAATCAAGGTAACGGTCCGTTTCATTTGGTCAGGCGTCATGGTTAAATAATTACCCCAAATTATCCATCGTAACCTGAAGTTTATAGACCGACTTCGATGTCTTGTTTCATAGTTTTCCTGTGTACCAAAGTATTATTACCTACACTTTGGGTGCACTCACTTTTACTTAGCAAAACTTCAACTTTGTTGTAGCAATTTCACCAATATCTGTAATGTCTTTGGTGAGCACAATGTTATTATAACTGATGGCCAGTGCTATCAAAATAAGTCCCAAGTTGTAATTAACCAGACTGATCCTTTAAGAGCTCATCACGTTTCCTTTGTGAAATAGCATGGATGACAAACTGTAACACTGCAAAATCCAAAGCAAACTTTATTTATATAGCACATTTAATTCTAGGAGAAGATTCAATATGCTTCACTTAAAAACATACAGTACCAGTCAAAAGTTCTACAAAGAGTGGATAAACTCTCATTCAAGTAAATGGGAAGGTGTGTCCAAACTTTTGAATGGCATAAATAATCATAAACGTGTATTGACACAATAGAAACAAACTAGAACAATCCAATACACTTTGAACACCATAAAAGGGAACTAATCAAATGCACAGGAGAACAGGAAAGTACAAGAATCAAAATGGCTACCAGTAATATGAATGGTACCGCCTTTAAAGCTGACAGGCAACACTTAAACCTCATAGTCACTGTTTCATATCTAATTCAATGTGCTGGACGGAAGCCAAAATGTTAAAAAGATCAATGTCCTAATGCTATTGTGATTGCATTATAAATAAGTGATGTGATTGGGGGCATTATCTAAATATCCCAATAAGAAAATAACACATCACATGAAATTGAGATGATAATTTGTCTATGGACACTTTTTGTTTCAGGGAATTTTCTGAGTGAATCAGTGAAAAGCTGCTGTACTGCAGTGATTCAGTTTTTTTCTTTTACATGGGGCACTAAGATCTTGTTAAAAGTGATGCTAGCACACCATACAGGACCACCACCAACAAAACAGGACATAAAAAAACCACAGATGTACTCTCTCACACACACATGCACACTCTGCAAAACACCTACAAATGCACCGGTGAGCATGTACACGCACACACCAATCCATTCTCAAGGACGCACACAAACCACATGCCAATAGTAAGCAAGCAAAAAGTCACAGGATATGCTTATGCCATACAAACACACTCAGGAGTGGCTGCACAGCACTTAAGTGGTCATTTTCACACACAAAGGCCAATCACAGGAGCTTAGCTGGCTCCATCAAGCTTTTTCAGCAAATGCCTCTACGCTGAAATAGCTTGTTTAGTTAACCCCGTGTGCTACAGAGAGAAATGTAGCTCCATCAGTCAAGTCTGAGTTGTGGCAAATGCTGCTTTGCTTTGAAGAAATTTAGAGTGGGTCCGTTCATTTTGTTTAAGATGACTAGGCTTTGCCGTTTGTGAGGAGGGATTAGTCATGCTATATTTATTGGAGAGTGAGCATCAGCTTTCTTGACTGCTGCATTTCAGGGATTTTTGCTTCAGAGGTGTTTTTTTTGTCAGAAATGCCCGACACTGACGCTGTAAAGTCAGTAAAAGAACAACATATGAAAACTTCAGCATCAAGCCAACTCTACAACTATTATACAAAGTACATTATACAATAATAAATGTGCTTTAAGCCTTCACAGAAACTTTGTTGAACTTTGATTTGCACTTAGAGGTCAAAAAATGACTTTTTAGCAGTGTAACATCATCCAGTTTATAGTCTCTCACACTTTCAGAGATTAAATAGCAAAACAAAATACCTGCAGCATGGAGGGAGCTGAGAACAAGGAGTAAATGGTGTAACGATGTAAAGGTGTGTTTTGGTTTTCAACATGGTGTCACAGTCATAGGTTTGCCCTTTTTAAATGACCTGACAACAAATAATTTTACCTGTTTTACCTCTGCCATGTTTAGCTTCTTAAAGGGCAGTGGCAGGCCTGCACAATGCATCAGGTTTTAAATACCATTTTATACCAGAAGTTTTTGTAAAAGCAGATTCATTACAACAACTCCAGGGTTGATTTAGACCAGTACAGTCCAGTTTTACGTTTGTTTGTTTTTGTTCCAGTCTGACTCTAAATATAACCATGTTGATATAATTTTTAATGGAATAATGCACAACTTACACTGTTCATTTCATCCTATGCAGGAACAGAGTTTACCTAATACTTTGAGAATAATCATTGAGAGTATCAAGGTAAAGTGAAGTGTGATATATTGTTTGGACTCTTGGCTTTATATCAATGGCATATGCAAGTTAAATTCAACTATACAATATAATGTAGGTGGTTTATTACTGCCAACAGCATGCAGTTTTCTGCAGTATCGACAAATACTGTGCAGTCATTTATATTAGCATCTTGAATTCTGATTTTGCTGACTGACATTGTGATGTATTGTCCTTCTTTGGTGGAAAAGTTCTACACATTGTGAACCTGACAGCACAAGAAGATGGATATTAGGGACATGAAAAATTTGTGAATGTATCATGATTCTTCTCTTATAAATAAAATGTGATCATTTGAAAGTATGCACAGTACAGAAGAGTACCTACAATGTTAAAGAGAAAGAAAACAAATAATATGAGGCAAACAATGTAATTTTGTTGTTTGTATTATTTAAGACTAAACGAGATGGGTTCACCAGTGACGGCATGTCAAGATCGGAACGCAAAGGCAGGCAGAAAACTGAAAACAGCTCTGCAGAGAAGTACGGTATGGTTATGAGTTATTCAGAAAACTGCTATGGAATTGATGTATGGAAAATGTTCAGGGAAACACCCCCCCCCCCCAGCACAGAGTACATACTTCTAGGCATCCAGTGATTTATAAGCACATTGGCTCTCTTTAGAATGCACACTGGGATTTGCAATCAGGTGTGTTGAGATGCTCAGCCACATATTGCGGGTGTGAGTGTGTAGGTTTGGTTTTTACTTTGGTAGGGACATTTTTGTCAGATGGACAAAATAATTGTGTATGTGCACCTGCTCTATATCTATTTCTCTTTTATAGGCACATGTGTGCACATGCATTAAGAGCCTGACTGCAAACTGAACATGTATTTGTTGACTGAAACTGAACTTGTATCATGAATTTTTCTCAGCTGAGATTCTGTCCTTCCCTCAGTTTGTGGATTTGGGCGACACAACTCAAGAGTGTCATGACAGAGCCAAACCTATCTTTAAATCATCTCAAAAACTTCTGTTTGTATTATTTTTCATTCAACTCCTGAACCTATAACTAGATCTTTCACTGTGACATCAGAGCTCACCTGAGAGGCTGCAGCTCATTTGTCTGTGTGTCTCTGTGCTGCTCAGGCTGCTGCTGATAATTAAATGACGCCTGACAGTCACAAACAGATCAGTCGGACAAGCTGTGGCTTATAAATAATGTTCATGTCCGAATGACACACATGCAATAATAACTCTGCTCTCAGTCCACTCATGGAAAAGGAGAGGGATGGTATTAAATAGTAAATATTTCTCACCACTGATTTCAAAGATTAATGTTTGGATTGATTATAGAACATTTTAGCTAATAGCTAATTAGCATAACTGTTAGTGACACTTTGGTTCTTCTTTATGTCTTAATTTGCTTTTAGGAGGAATTTTCACCAACAGTAATAAAGTAGTTTAATTGAACAGCATGTCTGAGCACAAACTGATACACAAACCTGCTAACTCTGCAGAGATCTTACCGTTAACATTGTGTGGAATTAACACAGCCAGATTATTTGAGATCGGTAACAATGTTCTGCTCAGTAGGGACAATTCAGCAACACCTTGATGTTGCCCATACCTAAATCTATGCCCATGCTTGTACTCATTTGCAGGCACAGAAATAGTCAATCAATTAGGTCAATTAGACTGCTGTTCATTGACCTCAAGTGCTGATGAATGCACAGACAGCACGTTGGTCTCATGCTGACCAGCTCCCATCCCCAACAAAGAAACTATGCATGAACTATGTTTAACTATTGCACCAGGGTCAGCTAACAGCTCATTTTTCCAAGTGAGTTTATAATTCACTCTGGCCTGTCACGGTATGTAAAGGAGAGCACTCATCTTACAATTAAGATCATCTGTTCACGAGCAAGGACCAGACTATCAAATGAGATGTGAGTAGATTGTTTATTGAATATGACATGAGTGGTGACTGGCAAATGGGAACGACGGAGCAGGATGACGGCCGTGGTGTGAGGAAGGCTTCTACCATGGCTTCCGGGTTTGGCAGACAGCCAGGGGGACCCTATGAGAGCTGATAGAGAAAAGAGGGAGGGAGGGTGGGTGGAGCATGGAAAACGAGAATAGAACGGGGCGGGAAGGTGTTTATAGACATATGACAGGAAGAGGAATGTTTGAGGTGTGGTCCTGCTCCTGAAAGACAGATTTATGGAGTCGGAGCGCTTGCTAGAAACGCATCAGGTCAACAACAGAGAGTTTCGGACACAGCCATAGTAATAAGTGTCAGGTTATAATGGCCGTGCTGTACACTTGCATGAATATGATTGGATGTTACTGCTCAGTTGTCAGTGTGTGTGGCTCGGTGCCTGTCAATGAAAAAGGAACAGAAGTGATTCACATGTCAGCCGAGTCTCTTTATCTTCCTATATTCCTTATGCATATTTCCTCTTATTAGATCCTGCATTGACACACTTGCATGTACACTGTGCTGTCAGAAAGTATTAAGACACTGACAGTTGACTGTCTGTCGCTGACTGTTGTTAGTCTACGAGAATGACTATAAGATGAAGGTTCTAGTCTGATGGTGTTGACATCCGTACTGGGTGAACCGAGTAGGATTTGTTGGCCTTTTTATAAAAAGCTAACCCGTTCACAACATGCCTGTTCGGAACGGGCCTCCGGTATTGCTGCTTCAACACATAGATAAATTAATACTGTTGATGTGAGGTGTGAATGAGTATATACACAGATGTTATGAATAATAAGTATAGTAAATAAGTGTTTTCTTATTTCCAGTAAAATAAGGGCTGCATTTAAAAAAAGCATACATAACTGAGAGCATTTGAAAAAACGTGCATCTTAAAATAAAGTGGATTGATCATATTGGGCTCTTAGATTGTTTTTTTTCTGTGCGTTCAGTTTGGATTTGAGTGGGTATGTTTGCTCAAAAGGTTTGTGCTTTGTCTCCTAGTGGAGCTTCACAATCGCCACGGTTTCTGAATATATGAGACATATTGGTTTTGAACTGCCCATGGGAAGTCTCTCCCCTGTGTGTGTGTGTTTATCTCACTGACTCGAGTCGTAAAGTTCAGTGAAATGCGCAGATTTGATTGGCTGAGTAGCATCACGTGAGAAGATTTACAACGCATGCAATAAGTCTGTGAGGTTCCTGGGTCGCTAAACCAGTGCTGTGTATGCTTGAAAAGCTGCGCCAGTTAAAATAGAAACGCTTCGTCAATATTTAATAATTCAATAATTCTCAATAATTTATCGGCTATAATGAGCTCGCGCTGGACACTGCACTTCCTTGGGTCCTCAGCAATACACCCGACCAGTACGCATTGATCAGATGAATAGTTGTCGAAAATATAAGGACGGACATACATACAGACTGAGACTCCTTCCATTTTAGTTAAAGAAGTGAGCCATTGTACTTGGTTACCTGAAGGTTAAATGGAGAAAAGTATTCTGTTGGTGAAGTAGTTCATATTAGGTCTCATGTTATGTGATATATTCTATTGTGTAAACATATTACACAGAATTAAAAAGTCAAACTTGGTTCACAGGGACAATTTTGTGATTTTTTGAAACATTTTTTAATGGACTTATACTTGGAGTGATAAAAAAAAATAAAACTTGAGTGCCCATCCAGAGGCAATGCTTGTTATGCAGAGTATAACTGCCTTTTTGGTTGTTGCTCCACAACACAAAGTGCAAAGCATCTATGTATGATGGACTGATATGTTTGCATAATCCTCATTTAAACTTCCATATCCTTTCTCTGACCCCTTTTTATTGTGTGTGCATTGTGCGCCCGTGCATACATGCAAGACCATGTTTTTGTCTGTGTGTATTGCACGCCTCCATGAGTTGCAGGGAAGGGGCAAAAAGCAATCGGTGAGGCTTCAACTGGAGATGGAATTGCCAGTTGTATATCTTGACGCTGGACATATTTATGCCCAGAGAGGCTCGCCTTTCTGCGTGCTCATCAAAGCTACCGTCGAGCGGTGAACCGTGTGTGTAGGGTCTGCTTGTGCTATGTGCATGTGATGATAAGACAAGACCTAGTACATGTCCATACTGTATAGTGGATGCAGTTTAAGCTGTTTTCTATTTGCATCATGCTGTTTGTGTGTGTGTGTGTGTGTGTGTGTGTGTGTGTGTGTGTGTGTGTGTGTGTGTGTTTTTTTTCGCCCAATTTGTCAGAAATATCCTGAACGCAAGAACATACTTCACAGTCCACAGAAACATAAAAGACTGTGGATGTCAGGGGTGATTCAGTAAATTTCAACTTCTTAATCAGTAATAATAAAAAAGAGGGAAAAAAGTCTTAAAGCCAGTCGGCCCAGCTGACACCATTACAAAGCTCTATGGGAAAGGATGGAGGAGAGCAGAGCTGCAATGATTATTTTCATTATTGATACATCTGCAGATTATTTTCTCGATTAATCAATTAATTGTTTCATCTGTAAAATGTCCAAAAATAGTGAAAATTTTCCATTATAATTTCCCAGAGTCAAAGGTTACGTCTTCATATGTCTTTCTTTTTCTAACCAACAGCCCAAAACCCAAAGATAATCAGTTTACTATACTGTATGACAAAAAAAAACATTAAATCATCACATTTTAGGAGCAGAAACTAGCAAATGTTGTGACGATTAATTTTCTGTCAATCAACAGTCCACAGAGACTCACACAAAAAAGAAAAGTATATCAACCAGTGGATGTCATCTACAAAAACTGAAAATAAACCTCAACGCTGTTTAGCACTGAACAGATAATACCAGTGACAGAATACCTGAGCAGCAACCAGAAACTGAGAAAGACATAAACTACATACAGACTGACTGACGGCAGTTGTGACTGGTGGATGCAGAACAACAACAAGAGCTGGAGACAGAGCAACACTTCCTGCTACACCTCAGTATGTATAAAAACATAAGTTCTTCACTAGAATAAAAGTAAATACCAAGAGTTTGAAAATGAAATATAAAAAAACTAACTACTTTTTTAACTTTAAGAACATGCGGTGAGCTGCAAACCAGTGTTAGCCACAACGCAAGTCCATAAAAATTTAAACACATTGCACAATACTCCTCCAGTACACCATGCTTTATTCCCCCAGTATATTCAGCTGTCTTGCCCTATATGTAGAAGAAAAAAACATACATTCCCACACCACACAGACCAACACGTGAACAGGAATTCAATTGAATTCATTCAGTTTTTTATGATTTATTTGCAACAATATGTTAATATTTCATTATAGTTTATTATGAAGTACAGTAATATCTACACTTTGGTTCCTTAATCTTGAGAGATGTGAAAATGTGACTGGAATGTTCCCTGAATGAAGTCCAAGTCAGTCTGCACAGAAGAGAAATTTCCGAGATAAATAGACGAGCAAACTGAGGCCTGTCAGGATGATTTTATGATCCGCTACGTTGTTCTGTCTGATAAATTACATTTCACACTGGTTATTCAAATCAATTCATCCTTTGTGACATCTATGTGAATGGGCATTGAGACAGAGCTTTGAATAAAAATCACACATTTCCCCAAACGCTGTGAATATTATTTTGTTTGTATGCATCTGACGCCATGTTGGCACCTTGCTAATCACTTATATAGAATCAGGTCAAAGGCAGTTTCTGCATGTCTTTGAGCTCTTTTGTATTTTATGTTTTTCAATGTACAGACACATAATTCCAAACACATCTGCTTTGGAGTTAAGGTTGGGTGACGTCTACCGAACTGGCATATGACGATGTCCACAATGAAACACAGTCATGGTGATGTAACTGCAGAATATACCAGTTAATTAAATTAAAAAAATAAATTAAAAACGGCATTCAGCCTAGCAGATGTGAGCAGATATTGATCAGTAATGGTGGCAAATCACCACACATTATGGCAGCGACAAACTTGGCCCTAAAAAAGCTACCAACTCACCCATCTGGCAGTACTTTGGGTTGCAGCTACTCTGTTTTTTTGTCTTTTTGCAATCACCGTGTCTGTGGCTATTTCAGTTTACTTTGTGGCATGCAGATTTGATCCAAGCTGGCCATACCAAATTGATGTGTCTGTGTGTGGTAGTGTGTCCCCCGGTATTGATGTGGACTGGGGGTGGGAGGGTGGGGGTGGGGGTGGGGGTGGGGCTATTAAATCACGATGTTACGATGGTAGAGGGCTCAGTGGTCGATGACTGTCAGATTAATCTATATACCCTTACATCTGTGTTAAATCGTGCTTCAAAAGTGAGTGCAGCGTTTCCCACAGCTTGTTGTTTTCAAGCTGCACAGGAGAATTTGGTATCATCAGCTGCAACGAGCAGCTTGTTCTTAAAAAAAGTTCACCAACAGTTTAATCCAAAGATCAGCCGGAAATCAAGACCCGTTAAATTAGTTTTATGATTATTTCTTAGATTTACAGTCACAAGTTTGTTGGAATTATTTACTGTACTTATGTTTCTATGCATATGTTTATGAACATATTTCTGATTGAAATGCTCTTTTATTTGTTCTGCTCATATCATTGGTTGAGTTTAGAAGTAGTATTGCATTAGGGAACATTTTCATTATCAATTAATTTGCAAATTATAATTATGCATAATTTTGTCTGTAAAATGTCAGAAAATTGTGGAAAAATGTCCGTCCTAGTTTCCCACATTCCAAGTTGACATCTTCATATGTCTCATTTTGCCTGATTAACAGTCAAATATGTTATAATCAGTTTCCAATGATATGAAATTGAGATCAGTAAATCTTCAGATTTTAGAAGCTTCAACCAGCAAATATTTGGTATTTTTGCAGATTAATTATTCTGTCAATCAACTATTTGATTAATCAACCAATTGTTTCATCTCTAATCGTGTTACAAGAACAGTTGGAGGAGGCGATGCTGCTCTTTTAGCCTAATAATTGTTCATGTGAATATATAAAGTTTGAGTAAGAGACTTTTTTCTTGTCATTACTCTCATCTGTGGCACAAATTTAGGCAAACCATTAAAAGACATGATCACTGTGTTTATATTTCTCTAATTATAGTTTAGCTTATTTCTCAGAGTCTGCAGTAGTGTATATGAGCCTTATTAATCGTCCATACATATTGAGAAGGAAATAAGCTTACTTTGTCATTGCTCTGCTAACGTCCAACCCAAGTATTTATATCTGTGTCATTCTGATTAAAGAGAATTGGAATTCTATAAAATGCCTTATTAAGTTGTCCAATGTGTCCCAATTCTGTGTAGATACACAGTCAGCCAAATGAGTTTCATGCATCATGAGACATGCCCCCTTATGTGCATGGAAATTGCACAGCTGTTTTTCCCCTTACTAGCACAATTTTTCTGCAGATGAAGTGTCAGCTTTAATAAATCTGATAAATTACTAGTTGCAAACTGTTGACCACTCAATTTTCTGAAAGGGTGTGATAGCTGATTTTCTCCCTTTTTTTTATCAAGACGTATGCTGCAAATGGAGCCTTATTGCTCCCGAAGGTGGTGAGTTACAGATTTAATGACGTTGAACTAACTCAGCTGTCTTTGTTCTCCGTTGAATTGTCTCTTGCCTTCTTTTTCTTAGTCTCTGACACATGTAATAGATACATACAAAGGAAGAATTGTTTTTGAGCAGTGACATTGACTGTAATTACCGATTCATATTTTTTTTATTATTTTATTAACAATTAGAGCTTGACTGACATGTTAATAAAACACATACAGTAAGTTGCTCACCTTTTATGGCTTGTGATCCTTTAAACAAACCGATGCCTGTATGTGATCTCCAATCATAAGCTGCACACAGCATCATCCCGTCCTGTAAGTCCCTCTAAAATGCCAAAAAGCCTTGTTATTGTTTTTTAAAATGACTTTTTGGCATTTTTCAACTTTATTTGACAGTTGAAAGTGTAATGGGGCATGAAACACAAAGTGTGGATTGGCCCAGATCCCAGTCTTCAGGGACGTCCCCACTATAATAGATGTTTAAGGGCCAATTAATACAGATATCAATATTAGAAAGTTTGAAAATGTTTTATTGGCCTGTTGTTTACTTAAGAACATCACATATCAAAGATGTTAAATATCTTGAACGGGACAGTCAGTGCTCTCTGGTGAATAAACTGTATCACGTATCTTTGCCGTTTCTGTACAGCATCTGTTATTTAAAGGTATCCTGTGGAGGTTTCTTGTAAACATACAAAAAGATCGTTTTGTTTTTTTTTTTTTAAATTATGCATTGGCTACATCCATTTTTCTTCCTTCTTGCCATAATTGCTCAAATACTACACAGGGTACCTTTACTGCACAGACATTTATAACACCATTATATGTGTAATAAGATAATACCAGCCCAGTCTGGTTCAATAATATTGACCCAGATGATTTATTGGTTAAGGGTTATCGGTTGTGGTTTAGTGGGAATTTCACTTAATTCCCAGTGAAAAATAATCAAATTAATTGATGGCAACAATGAGAGTGGTAAAAAAAACATTGATATTCCATTTTCAGATTGTTTCATTCTCATATTTTGCTTTAAAAAACAAAACAAAATGCTAAGCACATTTGGTAACCCATAAATACAGACCCAACTCCCGAAAACTGTCTCACAACCCCCTGCGGTGTTCTGACCCCTCATTTAAGAACCCCGTTGCTAAATGGGTTGATAGAATCTGATAAAAGACTGTTTGATCCAGCCACATTAATGAGGTCATTGGCTAAGAAGACCTTTTGACAGCACTGGCGCTCTGATGTACATGCAAATGAAAAGAGCTACACATCAAAGGTAAAAGTGTCCAAATCCCCAAAACCTTCATGACATCCGTTTTACCAATTAACAGATATCAGGAGGTTCATGTGCAGATTTTCAAATACTGTAGATAGCCGGTTTGTAGCCATGTGTGTGTGTGAGTTAATTGTCTGGGTGCTTACACATGTGAATGCCTTTAAAACTCTGTATGGACTAAACATACCAATTATATACCACTTAGCTGAAAGAACCAATCATGTATGAAATGTAGAGTTAATGTGTGTGCTCAAAATGTGTCTTTTTGTATCTTATACAGTGTATATATATATATATAAATATATATATATATATATATATATATATATATCTTGAAGTGTGTGTGTCAAGGGAAGCCTAATATCCTGCATCGTTAAGCAGCATTTGACATCTTCACACCTTCAGCATAGAGCCTTTCCTTAACATGGAGACGACACTGAAACTCTTTGATGTTCCAGAGTCTTTAACTACTTAATCCCAAAGAAGAGAGGGGGGGGGGGGGGAATTAAGAACCTCCTACATTTGAATGCTGTATTTATAGTTTCCCACTCTTTTTACATTGTGTACACACACACACACACTAGTGCACATGCACAGATATTTTTAAAATGTATAGGGACATGTTTGTAGTGCTTTACCTGCATCTTTAAAATGTATCTCTTGGATATTTAAAGGGGCTCCTTAAAAATGAATTCAACCCACAGAAATCAATTTAACCCCAACACGTAAATAAACAGAAATTTCCCAACAATTGGAGTTACAGGGTTTGCACATGACAACAGCAATACCCTTGTGTGTGTGTGTGTGTGTGTGTGTGTGTGTGTGTAGTGAAATGATTGTGGTGGTGGTGGGGGGTAATCATGATGTCATACGGCTCCCTCTTGCAGAACGACACGAGCGAATTAGCCGATGGATCAAGTTCCATCAAATCTCGATGCGTGGAGATCACACCATGCTGGTTAAATAATCTGCTTCCACTTTTAATGCGCCTGCAGGGAAACAGATTGTGGCTCGGCTCACGACGAGCTCTGCAAAAAAAAATGTCAAAAAATCAAGACGACGTTCTTACAGTCATTGTGCTCCACTTGGTGTCACAATGTCAATACTTGGGGATATACCGTATGTCACAGAATGTACGCTATCATGAGCGATGAACTTGAATTTTTAACAGGACGGTGCTTAGTTTTAGCTCTGTTTCAGTTATCGTTGTCATTGTTTATTGAAACAGATAGTGCCTTTTGAAAAAGGCCTGTAAAATGCCATGTCTCTAATGTCATCAGGTGACATTACATGACAGAGATGAGAGGACGAGGTAACATTGTACAAACAAGAAACTAAAGACTAAAAGCTAGCAGAGAGGGAGAGGCACTGTTGCTTACCAGGTCTGGTACAATATCTCAGTAGATGCTCTGACACAGTTTCAGTATTCTATTAAATGAATAATAGAGGAAGAAGGGAGGGTTAAGAGCATTTATTCTTTCCTAATGTGGAAACAAACGGAAGACAGGGAGAAAAGAAGGTACAACAAGGCACGACTGTAAGGTGACGTTCTTTTGGCAATTACTTCAAAAGGAGTTATTGCACACTTTATGCATCATTTTTGGTGCATCCAGTCATCCAAACGTTACTCCTAATAGTACATGATGGAATTCTTAAATGTGTCCCCCAGGGGGGTCTCTGAAATTTTTAGTGATTAATGAATTAGGTGGTGCGTTTGGGGAGGTGGAAAGCACAGTGCAGACTAATGGGATTTTAAGCTGTCCTTTTCTCAGACCTGCCCCATTTCATCACGCCCGCTCTCTCGTCAAATCCACCACCTAAGACGCTGAGTACACGCCAGCGGCAGCAACCCGGGGAAGTGTTTTCTCAAGCTCATGAAGTGCTCGCCTCCCTTTTCCTACATCTGCTTAAGCACACTCGGCTGCTTTCTTGCTGACTTAGCAGCCTCCTCTCCTGCGGATGCTTCTGGAGCTGCACAAAAAAAAAAAAAAAAAAAAAAAATTTAAAACTAAAAAAAATGAAGACAGCGTTCAGGAAAAGTGTGTCAGGGAAATAGAAAGCACAGCTACACCTTTTTCTTTCTCTTGTGATATGAAGGGATGAAATTAGTAAGAAGAGAAAGACCAGAGGCCAGATGTATAAATGTTGTGTACGCACACAGACATACATAGACTATGTTCCACACCAAAACTGGTATTTATAAAAATAGAATGTGCGGTGAGAATGTGCGCGCCTCTCACATATTTCAGACCAGTTGTACATATTTTTTTAGAGCCAAGGTGGAGACGGAAACATAAGGTGGGAGACAAGATCTAAATATAATGTAACCGTGTTTAGTTTGTTAACCAACTGCACTGATGTGTGATTTTGATGTCATCTACACAGCAATCTGTAAAATGCCAATCAAAGGCGCATTTATAAACATAATATTGATTCATCACTTGTGTGTAATCAGTTTATCATTCTTTCGATTTACATACCGTAGGAGGCATCATCTTATTCCCCTGTTAATAACATCTGAGTGTTACAAACTAATCACAGTTTACATTTCCGTGTTAATAATGATGATTGAGATATCACTGCTGATGATTGTTTACAGGTACTTGTGATAAATTAATCATATGGGAGCTATAAATAGCCACAGCTGTGCGTAATGACAGCTGCTCTGGAAATGTTGTAAAACCTGACCGATGCAACATAACCTGTGAAAATGATCTCAGTTTGTTTCATTAACATGTCTAAAGACTGGCGGAGCAGGCAGCATATTGATATCAATATATAATATAATGATATATAACTGTGGGAGTGGAAATGAGGCTCATGCACCAATGCCAAGTCTCACAATGATTGAGATTTCTCTACAGAATCATGCTACGCACAGCTTTATAAATCTGATGAAAATGCATATGTTTGGCTTTGTGCATACAGTTTTATGCATCTGGCCCCAGGACTGAACATGCGGAAATACAAAACAACATGCTTAGAAGTTCACTGCGATTGACAGTCATGCACATGAAGTGAAGCTTGAATATATGAAATCCATATCTTGGTTTACAGTAGTAATCTGCTGAGATCTAGCTATTGTGTTGCGTTTGGTTAAATAAGTTTAGCTTTTGTCTGTAATATTCTGTAATGGCATTTGTACAGATTTTATGTCTCACTGAAGCTGAAATGTTGTTTTATGGCCTGTCAGGCACTTTTGTTGGAGTGTTTTGAAGTGTTTTGAAGATTTACATCTTTAGTAGGAACCAATGGGCTTGGGGTTGAGTGCCATAGCCAGTAGGGAATTATGAAAAGACAGCACTGCATTGTTGGTTTTGGTCTTTTCATGGGATTTGTTGACAATAACAAAAAAACACAGAATATCACAAGACTTATGCACCAAAACAGTCTCCCCAAGACATGAACAGTGGAGGTAGCGGTTTGTGTACTCTACCATTGTACATGTCCACATTATCAGATGAATCACCAGGTAAACGTCCGCTGTGTCTGTTCTCGCCTCAGCCACCAGCTGGGACCAATCTGTTGGTCAGGTGTGGCTCGGTGGTAGAAGCCACAGCCTTGCCAGCAAGCTGAGAGCCCAGACACAGCCCAGATCCAGAGAGGGACAGCTTGCACCGCAGTGCAACCCATAATACACAACAGATACTAAATGTTCTCAAAGCAGTAATGGTAATGTTTGTACGTATCTGTAAGGACATTGAAATTTAATCATTCTTGAGTCTGAAAAGACAGGAAATCATAAAAACCTTTCTTGCAGTAAGTGGACAGGGACAGTGATGTGGAAACTATCATAAATAACAGAGTGTGATGACAGTTTGCAGTGACAACAGAGCTGTACATGTAGTGTAAAATAAAGGGGAATTACTTTACATGACAGTTTCCTATACAGTACATTGAACATTCACTAGCCATGTAAGGAAACATGTTGTATTTGCCATGCAGGTAAAACAGTATTGTTCTGCATCAGTGATGTTTTGACCCCTCCAGGAGGACATGAATGTATCAGACAACCACTGCTAATGCATTAAACTCCGCCGGAGGGACTTTCCCTGTGGTCCACATCACAGGACAATACACAGCCCGGCTACTGCTCGCCAGCTCCACACAAGAACTTGCGAGCAACGCTGGATGGATTATGTCTAAATAAAGCCACGGCACTGTATGAATCACTGTGTCACTGATCCCCTCTGCTTCCCAGACAACAGGTTTGCCTTCTGCAAGCTGTCACTGGCTTTCCACTCTTTCAAATGAAGAATAAAAGAGAGGGAGAAACTGAGACTGTGCAAGGGAAAGAGGGGAGTTGACGTTCATCACTCGAGTGCCGTGGCTTAGCCTAAGAGGCTTGAATAATCAGTATGTTAAGCTGTCAGGGTGTGCGCTCGCACCTACCACGCGCTTACAAACTCCTGGGCGCTTTTTAATCAAGTAAAAACGCTGAGAGGCAGTGGCGAGTGCCAAGAGCCCAGGCTAAGAGATGAGCTTTAGAATATCTGTTACACTTTCTCCTGACATCACCAGACGTGCTTTTTCACTGTAAGCTGCAGACACATCTGTTTTTTATTTATTTTAAGAGGACACAGTCAATTTTCTGCACACTTTATTTCATGTGATTCATCATATTCAGTTTCTGCCTCATAGTATGAGGATTCTCTGCATATTGTACAAATAGATTCCTTGTTTAATGGAATCTACATTGTTTTCGTGAAATCCAGCCCACTGTGCATTTTAACATGTTGTCATGACCGCCTGCATGATACGTAATACCCTGCTGTCAGCAGCAGTTGTCAGCATTGCTGAACTGTCACAGAGTCTGCCTGTGATTATGAACATTATTAGTAAAATGAAAGATGTCAGCTTTATGTTCTGCCTTGACCTGGTGAAAAGAAAGACTACAGTGTTTTTCCATTTACAGTATTTATTTAGAATTGCCCCCGAGCCAGTAGATTTTTGTAATTATCATTTATTCCTTTCAAAAGCCTGCTTGAAAGTGCTGTCGAAAAAGTTGATTTAAAGGTCTGCCCAAATGGTGCATTCAGGAGCAATTGCATGATTTGAGAAAGTGACCTCCTAATCAGAGGCTAGCTTTTGAATGCAGTGCTGTTTCACAGCACTTAAATGTGTCTGATGTGCCAAATTTTGGTCTTTATATACTGTGGGAATCTACACACTGTCACGGAAACACATACTCAATCTAATGTGTTTAGTCACGCTAGCGGCTGGTTCTAGGGATGGCAATGTCAGTGTGTTGGTCAGTCCACTGCTTTGGTCCAGTTTAAAACATCTCCACTATTGGATGGATTGCCATGAAAGTTGGCACAGAAATCCATGGTGCCCAGATACTCTAGATAATAATTATTTCAAAATATAGGTATCGATCTGACCTATGTTGCAGAGGTTGTGGCTTGGTAGGGGACTATATTTTGGGACTGTTCTAAACTCATATGGCAAAATATTCAAAAAGAGATAAAGTTGATCTTCTTGGGTATTAATTTGACTCTGAACCTGGCACTTTTGTATTCTTGATATCCTACCAAGAGAGAACATACCAACAACAAGGTTATTTATTAAGGATTTTGTTTTTGATAGCTGAAAAATGATCAAAAATGACCTGACTAAAGCCGCAGTCTCCAAATACAGTACAGTGGAGAGAAAGGATTAAGTTGGTTTATGTCATGGAGGAGATCACTGCAAAGCTTCAATATAAAACATATTTATGGACAGATGGACACTGCTCGTACAGGCCATGCCACAATTATCTAATTAAGATTAAAAAGCACCTGTTTCTGATATTCTCTGTCATATATTGAACAAATGCAATAGAAATAAAGTTTAAAAAAATAAATCAAATTGAAATGAATCAATTCTAGACTTTGAATCAAATTGAATTAAGAGATGAGTGCCGATATCCGGCCCTACTGATCGATGTGTTATAGCATTGTCATTGTGACCATGTTAGCATACTGATGTTATTTCTGCTTCCCAGAAGAATGTTCCCACTTAAAACAATATTTTTCTTCATTACATTTAGAAAAAGAACAATGTTTCAAGCTCAGGCACCTCTCTGTACCTGATGAACAGCCTGTTTGGACTCAAGAACATTTTGTAATAAAGGAAAATACTTTTAAGAGGGAGAATTCTTCAGTGTTGTGAGCCCTTGGGAAGCAGAAATCACTTAAAATATTTTGGATTCAGCTTCTGGGCGAGAAAGATGTGCCTGTATTTTGCACACTGATAGCATGATGACGTTAGCATTTAGCACAAAGCACTGCTGTGCCTTACAGAGACATTAGCTTGGCTGTTACTCTTGTTACCAACGATCAAAAAATATTTATAATACACCTGAAGTACACAGACAAATCCCCTCCTCAGGCCAGAGAGATAATGAGATATTAATGTCACACTAAGAGGAACCCCATTGTGGAATCAATACTCCCATTCATCATTTAGTTCAGATTAGGAAGAGCTTCTCAGAAGATTAATTAATAATAGAAAAGTAAATAATAATTAAATTACATACAGTAAATACAACACATTGTATATAGATGCATGCAGCACACCAGCACGGTGGATATAGAGGTAAAACCTGCATATAATCAATAGGAGCTACGTATCATTTTGCCTGTAGGATGGTATAAAGAGATTTTTTCCAAACATTGTTGCACACAGGACTGAATCTCACAGGAGTGGTTGGAAATTTAGAGTGAGCGGGTGGGTGCAGGATTTAAAAAGCAGTCCCACACAGACCTTTACATAATTAATTACATTACATGTTGCAGACTCACATAAGGTTCACATGATGCCTCTCCACCACAAATTGGATTACAATATTGGACAGCATCAACTGGACTCCATCCTCACCTGTTTCCCACACGAAAAAAGTTTGAAGTTACAGTAAAAGATCTTCAGTTACAGTAGTTAGAAAACAACATCCAAAATAGTTACGTTAGAGAGGGACAGTTAAATAATTCATGGCAGGGGTTGAAAATTGAACCCGTTTTATCTGAGGTCAACACTGATAAACCGTAGTACTGATACACTGTCATCCTTTCTTTCCAGTCTGCTTATCAAATGTCGAACTACTGCTGACTACACATCTCCTATTTCATCCTGCTGTCAATTTCTTTCACCCAGTTTCCAGTTTCAAACATGCTATTTTAGAATTCATGGGAAACTATGACTCATTTCGTGTTGTTTCAACCAAAAAAAAAAAAAAATTGCACAAAGTTGACTGGACTCCAATAGGGAGAATAATGTACAGTATATGAGCATTAAGTAAGCAATTAGAAATTCATTCAGCTCTATTGTATCTTAAACCAAAACCAGAATCAGAAACAGGTTTATTACCAAGTAGGTTTGCATGTACAAGGAATTTTCCTTGGTGTTGTGGTGCATAACAATCAAAAAACACAAAGTAAGAGAAACTACATTATATATATCATATTGCACAACATATTGACCGCTAATGTATACAGTATAAACAGTACATGTAATGATACAAAGAATCGTGTTAATGTAACACGCCATGTTGGATGTAAAACCAAAAGACTGTCCTATTTTGGAAATGGATCCAATATACAAATGCTCCAACATGTGTCAGATAGGATCCCAGCCGGGGCCTAATGAGCACATTCAAGCTCTAATCTAATAAAAAAATAACACAAAGGCTAATTCTGCCACAATGCTCCTCCATGAGTATGTGCATAGCTCTTTGATCACTTCAGCTCTCTTAACTCTGAGCCAACAATAATATTTTCTCAACACTTTCCGAGTTGAGCTGTTTCACCAGCCCCCCTGTATTAACAAGTATAAAAATAGCACTCACACAGGGGGCAAAGGGGCTGCCTATTTATGACCACACTTCACCACCCAGAGTGATGCTGGGAAAGCAGCAGGGAATGCAAAAGCTCTGTTCCTGCTCCACCTTTCCCTTCTTTACCCACAGCCTCTTCCATTTTCTCCCCTCTTCATCCTCTCTGATTGATCTCACAACCCTTCGCCAGCTTAAATTACATCAGCCGGTGGCTTTGCACAGAGACAAAAAGGCCCTCAGGTTTCACAGATCATAATTCTCTCCGATTGCTTCAACTTTTAAAAGGTACCATGTTCAATTTCAGCCTTTGGCGATGCCTCACAACCCCGACCATCACATTCTATTATGAATTATGACACAGGATAGATTGTTTTTTAAGTTTATAGCCCAGCTCGGTGACAGAGAACTGCTTACCAGTCAAGTGTGTGTGAAGAAGGGGGCAAGATGTAAAAAATAAAAAAAAAAAACAACAGAAGGTGGCTGCAGGAGTGTTTGTACAGTTAAGTTTAAGTCACAGTTTGATTAGCTACCCTGCGAACTAAAAGCCAAAATGTTCAACATTGACTTGAACTAGAATTTTGAGCATGCTGTTTCCAGGTTGGGCTGTAATAGCTGTGTGTGTACTAGTCTGTATTGCCACAGCTTGTCAAACCGGGGGTCTTTGACCTTAAACTCCCAGGGGCTTATGGAAGTCTTAATCCAGCTGTAACCGCAGGTGGTGACCTCCTTTTTAATTTCTTGTCTGTTACACAAACTACAGTAAATGGCCTTTTAATATGCTGTTCATCCAGTCAGGTGGTCTGAACAATTCATCAGGTGATCACATTTCATACAAACCACAGTGACATATGATGGACAGTTCATAAGTTTATATAATTTCTTCAATTTAAACTGACACGCTAAGTGATGTTGAAATGGTAAAGACCAAATAATTTTATGTGAGTGGTTAGATTTTCTGCCAGTGAGGTGCCCAGTGTGAAGTGAAAAATTGAGAATAAGAAATGTCATAGAGATTGTGGCTTGAAGTGCTCTTTTGTGTAAAACTACATTTATGTATTACTCATATACTGTAATTGCTCACTTACTGAAAGAACTGAAGAAGGTTTAAAAAAGTAGCTCAAAGCTGCTGTAGGACATCATGTTTGTACCAAACACTAATTGCCTAATTTGATTGATATGGATTGCGGATATACAATCATACAGTACATGTTGTCACGAGTGTAACTTTACAATGGAGCTTTGAAAACTGCATTAATCTGTAGGTATTTGATTGTAAACAGATATTATCCCAAGAACATATAAAATCTGAGTTCACAAAATATGATTTGTTCAAATCTGAGAAATGTTAGAAATAAATAAATAAATGAACTTGCAATTTTCAAAAGGTGACAATAAATATTCTAATATAATAAAATTAAATTAGATTAGATTTTTTTAATTATTAAAAAGACAACAAATGGTTAAACAGGATTGTTTTTTAAATACCAAACTCAGAAACTTTGTATTACCTTAAGTTTTAATATTCAAAATAAAGCCTGATGAATCTCCTGATGATGATGATGATGATGATTTATTATTGCTGTCTTAGATAGAATAGCATCATGCAATAAATTATGTTCTCTGTTAATCAAAATCGAGGTTTTTTTCATACAGTTCATTGCTGAGCTGTGTTCACATTTCAGTATTTAACATTTTGGGCAAACAAGTTGCTGAAGATTATTTATGATTGGGGGCAGCTGTGGCTCAGGAGGTAGAGCAGGTCGTCCATTAACCACAGGGTGTTGAAGTGTCCTTGAGCAAGACCCTGAACCCCGAGTTGCACCTGATGGTCAGGCCAGCGCCTTGCATGGCAGCTCCACCGCCATCGGTGTGTAAGTGTGTGTGTGTGAATGAGCGGCAAAAAATTCTAAAGCGCTTTGTCCGTTAAGGTAGAAAGGCGCTATATAAGTGCAGTCCATTTACCATTTACCATGACTACATCAGACCTTGTTTAATTAGTCATTTTAGGACATAATATTTGTCATTTTGTATCATCACATCATCAGAGTTTATTAGTTTTATTTTCTTTTGAGATAAAGAAAGTTAAAGTGAGTGTACAGTTTGGTTTTCATTATATCAACTCTAAAAAGTCACCACCCAGCTGACCAACCACAGTAATTCCTCTACAGCCCTTTTCGTCTGCATCCATGTGCCATCCATCATTCTGTAACAGCTACCAAGATGGCAGCCAGTCAGTGTCAGTGGCCTTTTTCACACTGCGTCAGTCCCTACCCAGGCAACTCCCAGCACACTCTGTGCACCGAGCCAGGCCAGCGTGAGATCCGGAACGGCTAGAAAGGGCCAAGGCACAAAGGGCCAGCTGCTTGCAGAGCATTGGCTTTACAACGAAGGAAGCAGGGCTCACTGAAAATATTGGATACATGTGATCCATCTTTTTATAGTGCGGTTATTCCAAATGGCAAATTAGCAGGAACACATTGAAAATTCTGAAGAAGGTCTTCGAGAATAGACAGTCACAGAGCACTTAATTAGGAACACCTGTGCAATCTAACGCAATCCAATACAACAGCCAGCTCTGGCATAAATTCTTTTACAAAGCTTCTACATTTTCAGTTTTTGTTGAGGTCGTAGTGGGTGGTGGTGGTGCATTATACTAAAAAGTGCTCTTAATATTCTGTCCACCCCATTAACATACATGGGGGGGGGGGGGAAATAATAGGAACACTTTTCAATATAATGCACTCCAGTTCACCACCACCGCCCACTACGATAATAATAATTATAAAGTAGAATTATCACCTATCTGACAATGTCAACAAAAACTGAAAATGTATAAGCTTAGTAAAAAAAAGTAGAATTTATGGAAGTGCTGTTGTAATGGTTTGCATTAGATTGCACCTAACTGTTCCTAATAAAGTGCTCGGTGAGTGTATCTCAGATAATTAGCCAGTGATCAACTGGTGAGTCGTACGCATTCATCAGTTTTAATCTGTCTTTTCTTAATGACGTAATCTGAAAAATAAAAGCCTGTCTACTTGCATTTCATATGCTGCCACCTCATCATTTAATGTGACATGTATTGTTCAAATCAGTTCCCAAAACATTCACAACACCTACTGTCCTAAACTGACATCTGTGGCATTATGTGATGTGAAAGTGTAAAACCGGTTTGACACGGCGAGCCACACTCATTGTCTGTATTAACTACATGCAGCTCAACTTAAGCTTAAAGCAGTGGCTTATGGAGGCATGCAAGTGCACAAGTGTGTAAATCACCCAGGCTCATAAATATCTCATTCTACAAGGGATTTTCGGTATGCATTCTTACGAGAGCTTATAGTGAAAGAGCTGATGTACAGTAAGTGCATTAAATATAGCTGCATAAGAGCAGCTGAGCTGATGTATGAGGGCTATGCGCATTGGAAACAATGACAGCTATGTGGAAGAAAGCAAGGCCATTTGATTTTCTTTCATACTTCTATACTTCTCTCATTGAGTTTTATAACTAAATTAGTCCATTATAGAAGCAGAGATGCAATGAATCATTCCTTTGTGACTGTAGGTCATCTGCTCATTCATGAGAATTTGACATATTCGCTAAATGAAACTGAAGTTTTTAAAGTAAAACAGTAAAGTGAATCAGCCGGTTTTGCTTTTAATGCTGAAACTTTTTGCCCACCTTCATTTGTGCTTCTGTTTAATTTCCTAATGAGCAATATAACTTTGCAACCAGTCTGGACTCTATTAATGTTTAAAGATCTTCTCTCCAGATGTTTTCTGTGATGATAAATGAAAATTAGAGTCTGGATTAATATGAGGAAGATGAGCAGTTGTGACTTTGCTTTAGCATTTGGCCCAGAGCCAGCTGTGCATGAGGGATAGTGCAGACAAACACCTGCGTGTTTCTCCAAGGTGTAAAGACGACCAATTGATACACCTGAAACTAACAGCACAACACCTGAATGAATGAATGAATGAATGAATGAATATGAGAAAACAGTCAACAACATAAGTATGCTGTCTGTGGACATATTTATGGTAATCATAAATATGCAAAATAAGAGGAATATTCAGAGTCAAAAAGTGTCGGGGATTTCAGTTTTTCAACACAAACGATCACAACAAAAGCCTTTCAGTGAAAGCTGCTATCTCATGAGACAGTCCTATTGGGAAGATCTTCATTCCCACAAGGCTTTGTCACAGATGCTCTTTTTGTCTAAATTAGAAAATGATTATCACAGAAAGAAAGGTCAAACTGTCTGCTGGAGAAATCCAGTAAAAAAAAAAAAAATAGAGAAAGTCACCAGCAAACTCAGTATCATCACATAATACAAACATTTCAATAGAGTATAAATATGCAAATTAGGTTGCAGGACACCTGACCTGTGATTGGATCACAATTAAGTGGAGGTCTGTAGACTTTGAAAGAATACAATTAAAGACTTGCAGGTAATTTGGGGGGGGATTGAGGTGGCCTTTATGAATGTAAATAATGTGTTTAAATGATGTGTGATTAAAAAACTTTCATCTTCCTTTGTTCCTCAGTCATATTTGAACACTCAGCTCCTCAAAACAAGCCTCCAAAGAAACAAAACACCACATCAGGGGAAGCATTTCCTCAGTTGTTGACATTGTTGTAAGGTCCAATTTTCAGATATGATAGAGTGGCTTTAAAAACTCTGGGCTGGCAGTATTGATGTCTAAAGCACTTAAGCAGTATCTCTGTCTCACAAACACACACATGCGTACACACACACACACATATATATACGCACACTCCACTTCCCCTTCCTGGTAAAGTACAGGATGTGCGGATGGAGAACTAAGCAGTTTTTCCCCCCTCTGCTGTTGCCAGGAATGCTTTATGGGCCATGTTAATATTGGAGTTCTCCTGCTGGAAATATTGCTTGATTCAATCAAGCAGGTCACTGCCTTGTAAAGCCATTACACTTTGTGCAATGTCATGCGTTCTGGAGCCAGTGGACAGTCGTGTGTTCTGTCCCGGCATTCGGGGAAGTGGCCTAGTGAAGCACGTGTGCCTGGCACGTCAGCACCTATAAATAGCCATCACCAACTAACATAAACACTTTTCAAAAATCAATTAGAGATGCTTTTTCCATAGCCAAAACACAGCATGTTGTCCTTGTCAACTTATGCTCCAGGCAGACTTAAAAATAAAAGACTTGATTCACTTTCCCACTCAAATTTGCATGTACTGAAACCCGCAGGGTATGAGATTGCAAAAGACACGAGGAGAAAGGATGAAGAGATTGTGGGGTAGAGAGGGAGGGGTAAGTTGATATCAGGGCTGAATATCAGAGGATGAAGAAAAAATACAGTGACCTCACTGATACCATCTCCTGCAACTGTGTCACTTTTGTGAGAGGAACAGAAGTGCTGCAGGGAAAACTTGAAATATGCATAGAGGGAAGTAAGAGAGGCCACAGAGAATAGGGACAACTGAGTGTAAAGAAAATAAAGAAAAAACAACAGTAGCAGTTTTGGAGGTATTTTGAGTGAGTCGAGAAGGAGAGCAGGAATGATTCAAAGAGGGCAGTAAGTACTTTTTTAAAGCCTCAGAGCGAGCTGAAATAAGAAGAGTCTTACCTTCTCAGAGGCCGTGGTTGGTGGGACGGAGAAGTGAGGAGAGTCAAAGGGTCCCGGGGTGGTCTGGGTGGTAGGGGGTCTCGGTCCGGCTCGAAGCAGGGCTGGAGGGTGGTCCAGGAGAGGGGAGGAAGGATGGAGTGACAGGGAGCAGGGAGACGGGGGGGAGAAGAAACGTTGCTTGCCTCTCCCTCCCTTTCTCTCTCTCTTTATCTCTTTCTCCCTCCAACATACACACACACACACGCAGACACACGCGCTCGGAGGCAGACACCAAAACCCCGAGTCACTCAGATAATAGGCAGAGAAAGAGTCTTTACATTTACACCCTCTGCCACAGGGGGAGGATGGGGTGAGCTCCCCTCCCACTCACCTCCAGGCAGCCAATGAGAGGCGGCAGAGAGGTGTCCAGGCAGCCAATGAAAGTGGAAGCAGCCGGTGCCTTGCCCTAGCCAATAAGTGCAATAGCTCATATCCAGTTGGAATAATGACAATATGGAGGGAGTCATGAAAAGCTTCCCTTTTGAAGGACAGACCAAGCGTTGCACTCTAGAGAGCGAGAGTGATTTAGTGCTGCCACAGACATTAGAGTGATTAGATTCTGGGCCACTTAACTCAGAACAATATCACTGCATGCTCCTCTGCAGACCTGGCAAACTCCCGAAAGAAAGGCTTCAATCAGCTGGAGTTGGAGAATTACTCATGTATGGTCAAACAAGGCAGGCGTGCACACAGGCAGGAACACATGATAAACATGCAGACATGTGTTCACGTTCACAAGCTCTCTCTCTCACACACACACACCCACATAATCAATTCCCTTCAGCAACGTTCTGTACAGTACATGAACACAGCCGTATCAACACTGAGCAGAGAGTAATTTTTGCAGAAGAATGTGTGAGATTTCGTCAGGCGTTGTTACTCGCACGTTCACTAAGGCACTACTTCACTTCCAGAAGTCTTATTTTATTTCCTCCTCCTCAATCGATGGCTCTGGCAAGCACCCAGCTTGATAAATGATCAATGGTGAACTGTCAGGTTGAAGAATGGAAAGCACATCACAATTCAACTCCTCATTCTACACAGGCAAGTGAACAAAACAGCGGTTATAATGTTCCATCAAAAACAGAGCAAAGAAGAAGAAGTACTTTCTGGTTTCTTTTTGTCAGCACGCGTAGCTTGGCGACCCGCTGAAAAAGGTTTTCAGAGGGATGGAGAGAATTCTCTGGGGCCGCCAGCTGTGGTGATGTAGGATTTTTATATACTGCTGTGAAATTCAGGGTTTTCTCCATGATGTGCACAAGCTTTAACAATAACTTGACTTCACTGTGAAAAGAGAGTCCCTAAGGAAAATGATCCATCCATTTTCTAAATGGCTGTTCAGGGTGGTGGGGTGGTATCCCAGCGTGCGTTGGACTAGAAGCGGGAGTGCACCCCGGACAGCTCGGCAGTCTATCACAGGGCTAACACACATAGACAGACAAAATCACACATTCACACCTATGAGCACTTTAATATTTCCAATTCACCTAACCGTCATGTGTTTTGGATGTGGGAGGACACTCATCCAGACATGAAGCAACCGAGAAACCAGTGTGTTTCCAGGGAAGAGTAGTTTTAAAGTGAAAGTGATTTTTTTTTTTTTTTAAGACACCTTGTCAAACTTTAAAATAGGTCATCTTGATAATATCTACAGCCCTTTACTGACAGGAAATACATAACATTGTTGGCCTTATCTGATTGTTACAGTAATGGATTTTTGTCATTCAGACATAGGTGTTGCTATGTAAATGTTCCCTAATGTTTTATTCAGGTATGACAGCACCATTATGGCTCGTGCAGTATTTGGCTGACCTGGTGCACAAGTTTGGGTTGGTGTCACTGCTGGAGAGCAATGGTGAGTTGAAAAGTAATGATATGAAGGAAGAGGACTGTTTTGTCTTCTCTCACAGGCTGCATCAGTGATGGATTTTAATTTAACTTAATTTGACCGAAGCTGTTAACCTACTGTAATCAATTTTTATGTTAACAGTGGATACAAATACTGCACGTATTGTTAAAGGGGTCGTTTAAAGGGACAGACCCATAGAGAATTATCTCAAATCAGAAATTAGCTCTGGAGCATTTCAGCATCTTTTGGCTCATTGTTCGGTTTGCAATTTAACAATTTTAGTGCACTCGCATCACTCTCACTAGAGTCGTTTCTAGACACAGAAGGCAGTTGTTTTCAGCCAAGAAGCTCTAAAAGCCAAATGTATGCTACGTGCACATCACCAAACAACAAATCAACAGTTAGCGACACACCGGTGAACATAGTTGTGCTTTTAGCAGCTGAAAAGCCAAATATTTCCTTCAGGAGTTGGTGGAGACCAAAACAGAGCTAAAAGGCGAGTGAATATTGGACTTAGATTCATCAGGTGGCCAGAAACATGACTACAAATGAATGCTAATGTTGCTCTGAATATGATTGCCATATATTTCAAGGTGCTCCACTGCAAATATCTTATACTAGCTACAGTTGACCTGTTAAGTCTTCATCCTTCAAGAATACAGCTGGGTTAACAGTTTTGCACGTGTTGAGCCGCTGCTACTAACTTACCATCAACACACATACACACATGCACACATCCTTTTTTTTTTCCAACTCTCGTCCCAAATTTGTCCCAAAATTATTTTTACATTACATCCTTCCCAGGACGACAGCACTGCATGCTTGCTAATAACTAATTTGAAGAGTAGGATCTTCCATATTGTGTTGAGAACATAGACAGACTAACTTATCAGAGTTAATTTGAATGCATCAGTTTTGGACAAATTTGTGCAGAGGTGTTCATGATACTGTCATGTATGATCGACTCGGCCAGCCGTCTTTTCTGGGGGGAAAAGCCAACAATCGTATAAACCCCTCCTACAACCACGAACCAACGTTAAAGGTGCATGCCGCCACCTACTGTACCTGACTGTGTAACATCATGCCATTCCCAGACGGGTCCGTTGTCATGTGTTTGTGACAGAGAGAGTGAGAGCAGGGCGAGCGTCTCCAAAAATAGAAAATCAATATGTGGCAGGCAATGTGGATATTGTGGCGGGCTGCCACAAATAAATGAATGTATGGGAAACCCTGCTAGACCCTGCTAATGTCATTGCCAGTCTCATGATTATTGTTGTTGTATGAGGGGTTTTTTTAACGACTGTTTTTCCCACATAACGAGAGAAAAAGATTTTAAGAATTGCACATTTATTACACAGCTCTACACATGCATTTTATCTGTCTGTGTGAAGTGAACTTTTTGTGCTGCAGCCTTCACGTTAACGTAACAGCATAAAATTTTTTGACTTTTACGTAAACATGACTTAAGTACTTGTAGTGACTTAAGTGCTCAAGTAATTTGTTGCATGTCATACCCCTCTCTCCCCCCCTTGTTGCCTGTCTGCTTCTCCACTATCAGCTGTCGAATAAAGGCAAACAAATGCATAAAAACACATCTTAAAAAAAAAAAAAAATGCCATCACATTTACATACGGAGGTGTAAGTCTTAACACGGCTTATGTAATGTTTTATTGAAGTAATTGTAATTTTAGTACACAAGACTCTTGTTTGCCCAGATTTTGCATAAACAGGGTTTTGGGTTGTTTTTAGTCCCCTTTTACATGGTAAATGGTGTAAAATGTAAGAGCTTTCTTGAACTAGGTTTAAATTCAAATTCAAATGTATTTGTGTGTGTGTATAACATAATTTCATACACAAGCAGCAAAATCAATCAGTCAAATCAATCAGTACTGTATGGCATCACTCGGTATCATCTATTATCATAAAAAAGGATTATTTTAAATTCCTTTTTGGATTCAGATGAGACATTTTGAACATGCAATAGTGGACTCACACAGATCAGATCCACCATCCTAAATATCGGATGATAAAGAGAGTCCTTCACACACACACACACACATTATATACTTGAGTCAACATCAGCTGTGTGCAGAGTTCAGAAGAAATTAAAGATAAAGTGATTGGATAAATGTATTATTTCTCCATCTGGTTTAAACTGTTGCTTGTAGGGCCTGCTGATCTTCACGTTACTCCCCTATGAATGATGGTTTGCAGGGGCCCTAAAAATCAATGAGGCTGTCAATATCTGAGTGCATTATAACATGGTCGGATATGCACAGCACAAGTGTGGTATCAAACTGTCAGTTAAGCAGAGAGTAAAATCCAGAAGTTTATCTTCCTCAAATCAATATATCTCTAGGCAGCGGAAACATGAGAAAAAAATACCCCTTGTCAGTTTTGAAAATTGTCCATACATGGGGGTCTTGCTTTTATAATGGAGTCTAAGATTGGACATACATGCATGATTCCTAATCAGAAAAAAATAATTTCATGGATATCTATAATGTCTGACATGATTTCCCTCCATTTCTTATATGCACAAGTTTGCATCTTGACAACACAATGATTGTAAATTATCTCATGAATGCGCTGTGCATTACAATACCTCTGGACAAATCCAATCAGTATGAAACCTACTGTAGAGCCATCCGTAGCAAAAAAAAAAAAAAAAAAAAAAAACAGGGCAGCAGGGTCACAGATTCCAAAGGCAACTCTGTAATTTACAGTGGCATAGTTTTACAGAGCGGGTCTGATACGAGCCCCGTCTGCATGTGAGTGGGAGAGGAAGAGACATAAAAAATTCATTAGAAGATGGAAGGAGATGTCACATCGAATATGTAGCCAGCTGCAGTGATGACCACGGGTAGTCAGCTGTGTAAGGTTTGTGAGGTATCTGTGAACCGGCACTGTAGACCTGAACTGGGTAAATTCTAAACTACACCATCACAAAGGTCTTATCAAGAAGATGCAAAGACAGAAATACTATCAACATATATTTGTTTGAACTGTCAAGTGACATATTTCCATGGTAGTTAATCACAAAAATTCTGATAAAACTGCCTTTAGGATTTCTTCATCGCTAGTAGCTATAAATCTAAAGAGCTGAAAATGTTTTGGCTCATTTTGGCAGGAGAGGAAGAATTCATTTTGCACAGTGCTGCTAAGTGACATTTTTGTCCAGGAAAATACATAAAATATGCATTAAACCAGATGCTTACAGTACAGATTGCATTAATTAAATTGCATCAATGATATGAAAGGCAATCAATAATAGAAAATCAGGATTAGTCAGTCTTTCAGGTCATTATCTTTTTACCTCCCATTATGAGAACATACCGTCCCTCAAGACTTTCTCAGTAGCTTTGATGGGAAATGGCTTCACATTGAATTTAAATTACTTCCCTTAATGTAAAGGTGAGAAAACGCACCTCGGTCAGTATAAAAGAGAAAGCAGGTATGATGAAGTGGTCAAAGCCCATCTTCACAATGCCAGGAATATCCACTCTAGATAACATCCTCCTCATCAAATATTTAAAGAGAGGAGGAGAAAAAAAAAATAGACTTAAATGCCAGAAGATTCACAAGGGGATTTAAAGACAGAGAGATTGTTACTCATTATCTATATAAATGTCAGTGAAATGTGAACGCTTTGCAATTGGCCTTAAGTGTCCAACACTACCCGAATGTTGCTGTAGGCCTCCTTATTATTACCCTTTAATTTGGTGGAGTAAAATGTTGGTCCAGTTAGACACAGAAGCCAGTGAAATGGTGATACTTACAGCAAGCAGTGTTATTATTATTATTATTTCCCCCTATATATGATGAAGTTGATATTACATTAAAATAAAGCAGCTTATCTCTAAGATAAAACACATTTTGAGGTCATGAAACAAAGTGGCTTTGTAGCAATGCTGTGAGTGCACTGTTGAGATAATTTTAGATTTGGGTTAATGTGACACTGACTCACCAGCAACGAATAAACACAGTCCAGAGATCTGACAACTGCAGCTTTTCGCTTCCGCCCCAAACGTAATTAAGTCCCCCCAATATCTGCTTGTCACCTTGTTGTATCATTACCGTCGCTGGATCATTTCTCTGTACTTAGTATTTACTTAGCACCCCCTAAATATAGCTTTCCCCAGGCAGTCAGTGTGATAGCACTTCACAGTAAAGCCAGCTGTGGGTTATTACATCCCAACCACCCCCCCCACCCACTCTAACCTCACTCAGTCAGGAAAACTTAAATGGATAATACGCCACTCAATAAGTTATGTTTTTTCCTAAAGATTTCCTAAACTAAGGACATTGAGGAATTGGACAGGAGCTATGATGCTAGTTATTTTTTCTTTCAGCAGGGACACTGCTCTGACATTTAGCCCCCCAGTCAATTAATATAAGCCTTATAGCTCTCGTAAGGCTGCTCAGCGGATTGAGATGCTTAAGAAGCAGATTTGATGAAATTGAGTGGGAAGTGACGGTATTTACTGATTATTTTTAGGGAATGCTCGCTTTTTATTATGATGTTGTGCGGCCCGTGGATAAATGTGGGCCTCTGTCCTATCAGCTACGCTTGATTCACAAATGACATTTCACAGATGATGACTTGAAGCTCTGAATATTTAATACCAATTTCTGCATGAGTTTATTGAAATGTGAAACTTGAGAGAAACTGACCAAAGTTTTTACAATGTTCTCTGTCCCCTGTATCCAAGTACAGTACTTGTTTATCCAGGAATTTGTCAGGGCTGTAGTCAACCAAAGTAAATCTTGGTCGACTGAAATCGTACATAATCTTCAACTAATTCAACAGAGGTGACTTTTTAGCATTTATTAACGGACACACTGTAGTCTGTACTGTACATTTACTGCCAGACTGACAACTTACCGCTAACCTTTTCCTCTGCTCCGCTCGCATCCACCGTCAATTTCCTGCCACTCGCTCTTTCCCACTCGCTACGCAAACATATTACGCAATGCCGAGTTACGCTACCAATAGTTTCCCAGGCAACGACACAGAAGTTGACTCACGTACCGGAACAGCGCTGCACAGAGACTCCCAAAACGCTATTGATTTCCAAATTAATGGATATTTTGTGTTATTTTTGGCATTAAAAAATATTTTTTTGGCATGGCGGCCATTCTCGTTGTTATCATTAACACAGAGAAACGCTGATTCACTGTAACACTGATTCAGTAAATGTTTAGTACGTTCTTTTTGATTTATAACGGCAGTTGGCAACCACACAGTGAGTTGGAAATATCGGCATATCAGATATCGGCAAAAAATCCAATATCGCGCATCCCTACATTTAAGGACCTAAGACCTCCACAAACCTGATTTCCACTCACATATAGCCGCAGAAAAATGTAAAGTTGGATATAAACACCTCTGTCTACTCCACTAAATGGTTTCAAATATTGAACATGTTTTAATAAATGTCTTTCATTGGCATAACAGATCCCAGTTTAGATAGGAAACTGGCGAACAACCTGAAAAATTATTCATCACAACAATTTACTGAGCTGCTAGACAAACTGTGAAAGAGGAAACATTCAAAATATAGTGTTTTACAACAGCTTCACATAACTTGTCAGTTCTACTCACTTTCAGACATTATTTAGAGAATCACCTTTGAACCCTCTTTGGATTGTTTTCTGTTGTGGTGACATACTTGATGGAAGTTTGGCACTCTTGTTTATTTCTGGTTAGTTGCCATATGTGTTTTTTGTAAAAAAAAAAAAAAAAAAAAGTTAGGATTTTCTGTTCATTTTTTTTTGTGTGTCTCCTGTTTGCACGTTTTCCTTTTCTCTGTATAACAACTTTTCTCCAGCAAAGCCTGTGCAACTCCTAACTCAACCATCGCTGGTTTATTTTGGAATTTGATTTTTAATATTTACCTGACTCTATTTTTGTCCTTTTAGATGTGTTAAAATAATGGAAAAGAAAAAAAAAAAACATGCATGCTGTGCAGCTGCTGTAACTTGCTTCTATCAATACACACATTCACAACATGACCACATTCTCAATAGTCCCATGGTGCATGTGCTATGAGGCAAAATAATTAATTAATAGATAAAGATAGAATTCAAGATAATTACACTGCTCTCCTTTTTGACAGCTGACTTGATTTCTTTAACAGAAAATATAGTAACATTAGAACATATATGATGAAATGAACACAGCACAAACACTGCCTTGTTTAAAATCACCGCTGATACAACAGTTTGCTTTAATATATCACACTATAACTTGTAAAACAAGCTAAGGTAATTAATCATCCAAACGACTGGGATGAAAGTGTCCACTTGTCGTTAGGTACTGTTAGGAAACAAAGAAAACATCCTGTTTAAATCTCAACTGTGCAACAGCAGGTTTTTTCCTTCCCATGCACGATCAGACTCTGGTTCATAGACCACTACATACTGTCTTACATCTCCAGCTGCAGCCATTACTCCTGGTAAACATGTGGCATAAGGGAACTTGCATTATCATTAGGTCGTATTCCAGTTGGCTGGGGATAAAGTTTGGGGCCACACCTCCAATTGGAGCAGGTGGTCATTAATAATGCCAATTTTATGTAAATGGCTTCAAAAACATCCTGCTGGAGTGCAGAGGGGAATCTAGGCTGTAAGGAAAGATGGATTTAGAGAAATCTAAACAACTTTTGATGAATTAAATGTCAGATATGTTTAAAATAGACTCCATAATACTAGATCTTTAAGGTACCGGTGAGATAATCAAATACAACCCAGGAAGTTGAGTTGGAGCTACAGATTAATGTATTTAAAGCCTTATCAGATGCCAAAACACTGCACAGTTTGTAATACTCACAGGCAGGATTATACAACTCCGGAAAGTTATCACAGTGCCAAATGTTTTATCTTTGGCCACGACAATCACAAGATGAACAGTTAAATATGGCATTCACTAACACAGCGCCTTGCCGGATGATGTTTCGTTGCTGACCGCTGTGGTTTTTTGCCAAGCTCTCTGCAGTGGCACCGTACTGCGTCAAGACACTGCCCCCATTCAAATAAATGAGAGGGCTGCATTTTTTCATGCGAGATGTCGGTCTAAACACCCCCTAACTGTTCCACAAGCACCCACTTTCACAGTGATTAAGATTTATAAAATAACCAAGTTTATGAACAGCTTTGTAAGTCTGACACAAACAATATGTATGCATATTTCTGTTTTATGCATCTTGCCAAAACCAACTCTGCCCCGAGCCTGTGGATAAAGTAAGTTAGCAAAGTTACAAATCTCTTTAAATAGAACCGCGAATGTGCAGTGGCAACTTTTGAACTACTCTCTGCAAACTGAAATGTGATCACTGTTATTAGTCCTTGGAGCCGTTTTTAAACAAAGTAATGTGTCCAAACACTTCGGGGTGAAGGAACATGTCACCCAATGCAACGATGATGTGTTTTTGGACAACAACGGCACAGAGGAATAAGATATATCAGGCTTTGGATACATACACAATACTTGTAAGTAGGATCATTTCATTATTGGTTAGGCTTTACACAAGATTGTTTGACAATAAGAAAAATACAGAAAATCGCCAGCCATATCCTTTAAAGAAGCACAAAGCATGCAAGGTTCTTAATACGTGGACCCTTGGGTCCAAACTTCTAGCTCAGATAAAACTGAAAGGAGTGAACCTCATCCTGTCAAGGGCAAGACCCAGCAGGCCTTTGAGGCGCCAGTTTTGCTTCAATGCCTCAGTTTCTGAACCAGGAAAAACCTGTAATTGGCTCAACATTACATGAAAATTTCAGTGTGCTATTCTGCAGTGGGCATGCCTACAGTATAGAGCCCATTAGACAGTGAACCCTTTGTGGAAAAAGGACACATTTGATTGCTGTAAAATGTGTTTATGTACTTTCAGTATATGGTCTCTATAACAACGTTAATCTAAACCTTGATTGAAGAGGAATGTCTGCTTCACAATGGCTGACCTTACTTGAAACTTGAAATGCTCCAGTGTTAAACACATACATTGTGTTGGACTGGCTCTACTGATGAACCATGCTATTGTACTGATTGCTGTGATTTTCTATTATTCAGTCATCTTTTTGTATTACTGCACTAGCTGTGTTACATGGTAACAGCTTGCCCGCATTATCAGTAGACACATGTATGCCTTTAGCTACAAATAGAGGGGTAAGTAGGCGTCTGTCCACTAACCACCTGAATGTAAGAAACTCTCTCATGGTGGGCATATCATTTTAAAGTAACTACCAAATTAGGCCAACTCTGAATAATTCAAATGAATCTTCTTAATCAAATATTATCATGAAACGCCTCCTAACTTTAAAGCAGAGATTTAAGGGGATTTCATAAGCCATCGCCAATGACTGGTGACCTAATTCAGTTCTCCTTTAAATCCACTTTACTTGAAGACCTACAGTACAGTGAATGTATGTTGATTGTCTGGTAACTTCATTTAAAAAATATCAATCTTGTCATGTAGGTTTGAGAATTTTGTTCTTGTGTTTTAATTAGATAACAATAATTTTAATGTAATTAAATCTAATTGATAATAATTTTAATTCAATTAACATTGATGAATTGCATATAAAATGCTTTCTGATGTACGTTTTCTTGTTTTGTCTTGTTAAGAATGGTTGTATTTTAACGGTCATCCAATTAATTCATTCATTTGAATTCACTGTCAAGGTTAAGATATTGTATGGCCAGGGCGTCTTGAACACCTCTTGTTGCCACAGGGGGGAATGCTGATTTGTGGTGGCATTAATGCCACCAGCAGCAACATCCTATTGAGGAGGACATAAAACTGTTAAGGTGCTCAAGGCTGCTGAGTGATGCATGTCAAGGTCGGTCACTTTGCTATCGGAGACCTTTGTGAGATTGTTCCATTGCGCTTGACAAATAAAAGGACTCAACAGACAGGTGTACAGAACATCACATTATTCACATCACATTGTTGTGGTTGAAAAGACTTTTATTCAGTGCCTGGGAGAAACAGTACAGCACAATGTGTTATAAAAATGTATATCCACAAGTTCAGTCAAGACATCAGTAGCACTAAAGCCAGGTTAGTCTCTGAAATTCAATGCAAGGCTACTACAAAACTGCATCCTTAACATACTGGTTTTCCTCTCCCTGTAACCAGGGACAGCAATCACTCCAACAAAGATTAGCAGCAAACTAATCATTCCCAGCTTACTCTGTGATAGGTTTTTCTTAAGTGGTAAAAGGGGCAATAATCATTTTAAATTCACAAGGCTCAATGTCAGCTAAAGGAATCTGGTCCTCTGGTTTTGGGATTATTCGTTACAGTAGTGTCTGTGTACAACAAGGCCTTTCAATTTATGTGAAATAAAAGGCATATGCTGCATATGAATGCACTTGGGCAAAAATGTAGCTGCTGTTTACATGTTTGTAGAATATACAAAAAGATGTGGTTCACTATATGAGCTTATTTTGCAAAGCAGTCCTGATTGTGTAATAAGGCACAGTGATCAAAAGCTCTTACGAAAAAGAATTAAATGTTCTGTGTTGTGTAGAATATAAATGAGGGTATTTAGCATTTTTTTACTTTTCCAAATCACTTTTTTGTCCTTACATAACTTCATTTAAAAATAAATATCTATTATCTTCTTTAAATTTAAAATAGTCTTTAAAACTTTGCTGTACCCCGCAGTAACCCACAACTCTAAAATGAAATTGGGACAAATGTGAAAATGATCAATACCTAACAATAACAGGATGTATATAGCAATTTTAAAAACAGTTCAAAAGGTAAAAGTTGATAACATCAAAAAATAAACAAAAAAGAACACAAACGACAAACATGTAATATACAGATTTTTCTTTTAAAAAATGGATACAATTTGAGAACACATTTACTGTAGCTTTTCCGCTCTTGTTCCACCCCTTGAAGAAAATATGTGCCAATGCTCCCGAGAAAAAGGACCCCTCTGTCCGACCCATCTCTTTGGCGTTTATGGAGGGGAGGAGCAGACAATGCAAAGCGTCTCTGCCAGGCAAAGAGCCTCAGGGCCAGTTCATTGGACGCCACATGTTCACAAGGCATGTTATCAGGGAATTAGAAAAACATGTCTGTTTGGACATTAAAACTGTTTAACTGGGGCCCAAAACACAAAAAAAGGAGGATGGACGGTATTTATTTTTTGGAGGGTGATGTGAAGGCGTTCTCAATGCAGAGGACGATATAGGAGCTGGAACAGCTACTGGAGCTTTGCTGCAGGAGGTGGCCGCTGTGTAGTGATGATGCCAAACCAGTCACAGCGCGGTCGCCTGCCCGCCATGTTTCGCAGTAGTGGTCTGTTTGCCGGTGGCCTTTCTTGCTTGAGCCGTGCCAGATCATTTTCTCTGGCCTGGAGGAAAGGAAAAACAAGAACAGACATAAAAATATATACAGTCCATGTATACAAAATTAACTGAAAATCAACAAAGGCTACTACAACACTAAAAGCAACATGTTACAGTGCAGAGGATACTGAATTATAAGTTAATTTTTTGTATAAACATAATCATGCCCAGTTAACAAAGACTCACCATGCACTGTCCCTGAGGATATCTCTTCCATCAAAGGAGTAAACTGGTACATTCTCCCTCATTTTGCTCGCATCATCACTGAAGATGGACTCCCAACTGCTAAACAACGTTTGGTCCTGCATGGAAAAAATGTAATGCATTAATTCTCAATTCTACTGCATATGTTCCTCATGGAACAGCAAGATACATTAAATACAGTTAGTTTTGATCACAATAAAAAAAGAAAATCCAGGAAACTACATTCATGACCAAGTAATACAAATAGATGGCATTTTATTAAAATATTGCCAATCAAGCATTGAACTAGCAGCAGTATCTCACCTTGAGGTTCACAATAGGGATGCTGTCCCTGTCCGACCTGCGGACGACGGTGTGGAGGTCTTGAAGCTTGGAGGACAGGAAAGCTCTGAAGGTGCCCTTCAGGCCAACGGCACGGGCCTGCTGGAAGCACAAGAAGTCTGCCCCGCGAATTCCTCGCATATTACCAGTTTGAGGGGCGTTCAGGGCAATGAGATGTAGCTGATGAGGAAGACATACAAAGGTATGTTATAATAGATTTTTTATGACCTCCTTTATAAAAATTCAAGACTTCAGTGTAGAACAAATAGTGCCTTGAATTTTTCTTGATTTTCTTCGCTTTGGTGACTTTTATCCAATCAGTTTGTTTCCCCATTTCCCCAAAGACACTCCCCAACCAATTATAACCTCCTTCCCCACTACAAAATCCATCATGTCACCTACAAGAAGTCCTCTGCACCATCACTTACTTATTATATGTAAAATATTTTAAGGGCAGGGTTTACGCCAAATTATTCTGCCATAAGTACCATAACAACCTAAAATAAAAGACATTAATCTTCATCATGATGTTGGGTTCTAGCGGTTCAACTCTACTTACTCCTGATGCTGATGTGCCCGCATGCACTGCAGGCTGCACTACAGGTTGGCTGGGGCGTCGCTGGGGAGTTACTGGGTATCTGTTCTCAGACTGGTGAGTGGCTGATCTTCCATCTGTGTATCTGGGGTCTGGGAATCTGGGATCATAACGTGGTGGGTATCTGGGGTCTACAGGTGGGTGTGGTGGAGGCTCGATGGGTCGTGCAGCAGAAACATCCTGTGAGTAATGGCCAGCTCCATTGTTGTGGGACTGTTCTGGGGACTGGGAGTATAGGATGACAGGTGGAGGCTGGACCTCTGCCACCTCATTCTCCTAAAAATGACAAAATAATCAGTGAACGTCAAGAGGTAAAAAGGTAAAATATGCTATTTCATTCTTCTGTTGAGTCTAACTTACCAGATCTCTGAAGAAGGGACTGTACTCTCCAAGCTGTGAAGGGTAAAAAAAACAGATGACTTGACATCTCAACTCAATGAATTAATAACATGATCTGAACTGTAAAACATTAAATGTAGTCTTAAAAATACATTTAAGGCAGTAAACATCATTACTATGGAAAAATTTTGTCCCCTAGAGACCAAAAATAAAATCAATGCAGCTCTAACTTCAAACTGTATTTATGTTAAGGTCTACAATATGTACACGCATGTGCTCTTGAGCTCTTAGCTAAAATTCACAGCATGTTCGTGGGTGAGAAGTAGATGACTGTACCATGACTTGTCGCAGTCCGTCGCGGACTCTTAAATAGAGGTCTGCTTTGTCTATGATGTAGATCAGGCTGCCCTCCGCCTGGCGTCTGGCAGTAGCAATCATTGTGTCATATGACCTCAAAACTGTAACCTGTGGAAAACATTTTGTTGAACATTAATGAAACAACTACTAAATGGCTTGTTCCAGGCCACAGACCGATCCTTATGAATTATGAGTCATGTAATGGAAGCTTAATTTATTTCAATACTGAATAATTAAGTCATTAGGAGAATTTTTAAAATGACGCTTACCCCAGATGATAGACCAGGACTTCCAGGGGGTCCAGGAGGACCAGGAGGCCCTGGTACACTGACAGCTTCAAATTGAAACAAAAACTTGTTTATGATTTGATTACTGAACAGCTCCACTGGAGTTTGTCACCAGCGGTCATCAAGTCAAGTGCAGACAGTAGCATAAGCTCACCTCCACACTGGTTGTAAGAGGGAAAGTATGATTCATTCACTTCTAGTAAAAAGTACACCCTATACATGTATTTTATTTATTTGCAGGGCCTCTAAAATGTCCTCAGGAGTGTATTATTTAGATCCAGAAAACTGAAGCACAGGAAGAATGACACTTACGTTGATTGGGCCTATATGCTCCAGGTAGAGAGTAAGACCCTGGTGTGCCTGGAGGTCCAGGTGGACCTGGAGGGCCTTGACGCCCATCATAACCAATCCCTGGTTGCCCTGGTGATCCCGGAGGTCCAGGAGGGCCCATTATGGAATCTCCTTTTGGTCCCTAACATAATAGAGTAAATTAAATTACTCGAACATCATACTTTTAAATGTCAAATGTCTAAGTTATCATGTGCTAAAGGTTAAGGTTCTGGTACATACATTTACTATACAGGTGTAACTGCTTGACAAAATGGGATCTGGCTGTTAATATCTGTAAATTTGCTACTCAGGCATTTCTCTCTTAGAGCTCACCGGTAAGCCTTGTTTGCCAGGAGGTCCTGGTGGGCCTTGTACTCCAAAACGTGGGTCATAATATCCACCACCAGGCTCTCCCTTTTCTCCCTTCACTCCTGTGGTTCCACGCTCTCCCTTCAGTTCATTCTGTTGGAAACAGTTGTGATGAAATTTCCAATTACAGTACATCGCACATACTAAGAAAACTGACTGCTGTTGTAGCAAGTGCTATTTTAGTGTTCTCAGGCCAATAACTGACTTTTTAAAAGTGTGAAATAGGCTACAGTGCAAAATGAACAATTTCTCCAAGTTTCACCAAAATCAAAAGCATTGTGTGTAAATCTATTTGACTTATTGACATATTTTATTGACATACTTACTATTCCGGTCTTTCATTTTTTCTCTCTCTCTTTTTTTAAAATGAGTCTGGAAGCTGACAACAAAAGTAGTACTTTGTACCTCAAACTTTTTGGGGCGTGAAACAATCTCCCTGGTACTTAATTTAGACCCTGGTTTCTCTGGTGGAGACGCAGGTAGAGGAACTGAGTTCCTCATCAGGTTTTTAGTCCCTGGAAGCACAGCTAATGTAGACTCCAGGGCATTTCAAAGCAATAAATCAACCATAATCTTGCACATTCATTGGGGCAGTTGTTGTTATTTGAAAACATCAAAGCCCAGTACCAAAATCTCTGCCACTTTGATTAAAATCAGAGAAAGAGGAGAGTTTTACATACTGCATGCTTGTTGGATTTTGGTCACATTCTTTAGTCCAGCAGATCTTATATGTTGTGATGCAACTAGGACTGGGTATTACATACCAATTACATTGACATTAGCACTATCACACCGAATATCGATAAACTTTCAAGTACCGAATATTAGCATCAAATCTCTGGTCAGATTCATAAACTTGTTTATTTATTCTTTGATCAGTTATTTCCTGACTTAAATCCAATTTTGCTAATTTCGGTATTTTACTTATACAAATAAAGAAATTCAGTGTTTTTCTATAAAACCTCTTTTTTTATTAAACAATTTGTTAAATGTCCAACATGAGCAGCCATACAAAGTCTTTGTCTAAGTAAAGTTTTGAAAAAAAGTATTTTTATACCTATAGACATTTTGACATGTCAGTAGGAAAGGCATGAATGATAAAAATTAATGATAGCTGAATCCCATTTAGCTGCTTCACTTTCAGGGTGCTTACATTTGCTGGCTCACTGTCACACTGTCATGAGGCTCTGGGACATTTGAATATAAAAGAACCATTGTTAATGTAATTAGTAACACCTGTGCTTTTCCTACTGTGACAAATTAATATGTGTGCTGTGTGAGAAGTTTTTCTAAAGTTTCATCCTCCAAATGTTTGTCAAATTAGATCAGCAAGATCTCATTTGGTTTGAAAAGCAACTATCAGACTAATCAGCATAATTTTTCAATCTTTCCATAGCACCAAGACTTATCATCCCTCCAGGCCGGTCAAAATGAGATGCATTGTGTCTGCAAATTGCTAAGTTTGATAGCTTTGATTTTTGCCCATGATAAGGAACTGAGTCAGTTAAATGTTCAGCAGTCATATTTAGCGGTAAAAAGTAATTACACTATGAAACATCTACAGATTATGGGCAGATAATTATCTTAAAATGTATGGATAGCTTATATTTCTACTTGTCTGTTGTCTCTTGATTGCTTACCTTGAAAGCGTAAATATCAATGTTGGAGGACGTTCCTGAAAAAACAAAGGTCTTTTAGTAAATAAGTACTGATAATTCTGTTCACAACAGTATATATTTATAGTATGTAATAAAGGTACTGCATGTATATTTTATTTAAACTCTATGGTTTACCTGGGATCCCTGGAACTCCACGGTCACCACGCTCTCCTTTTTCTCCTTTAATTGCTACAACAAAGTAGAACATTTCACATTGCAGAGTTTGACACAATATGCCACAGGTAACTGGTAGCTGTTAGCACCTATCTGATAGTGATGTCTTCTGTGTTTTTTTATCAGTTCATTGCTCAGATCTAGTAAGACTTGACAGCTTAATCTCTTGACAATAGAGTGTATATCCCCTTCAGGCTGAGGCAGCTGGATCAAACTGAAATTAAGATAGAACTGTTTATCTCTCCAGACATTTTAAATCCTTTCTAAATCTCTCTTCCTTGACTGGCACATTTACTTTACTTCTCCATTTTGATCCCTCTCTTTGAAGAGCTCTATCCTATCGTATTATGTATTTGTGCTAAAACAACAAATGGTGTGTGGTGGGAGGTCATACCTGGATAATTCCTTGAAGTTTCATCATAGCGCTATGAACAAAAGAGAAAAAAATGCTCAGAAACCAATTCCCTGCACCAAAAACCATGAAGAAAAAGCCCACGTGTTAGGATCATATTATATTCCATCATTTCAACCAACTCACTAGTTTCATTTGCCAATAAGGTTTAAACAACTGAACAAGAGCACAAAATAATGACAGGTTACCTGCCGAAGTGACTCAAATACAACATGGTTCAGCTCTCCACCACAAGAGAGTACATGACAGACATGAAATTTGAGTTAAATCTTAAAGGTAACAGTAACTGGTACATATAGTACATACTGTAATTGCAGACTATACTGTCCACAATTGAATTCTGTGAATACAGAGACGTTGGTGAGTTATTCATTAATATGGAAGGGTTGGGGTCTTTTGTACTCACATTGAAGCGATCTATAGGAATGGCTGGCCCAGGAGGTCCAGGTGGTCCAGGAGGTCCTGGTTGGCCGGGGACTCCCTGATGATAAAAAAAAACAAACAAAAAAACAAAGTTATTAACTCTTGAGTTATTAACTCACTGAGTTGTGATTTGGTTGCTAACTGTCAAGAAGGCGGGACACAAATATACTATACTTGAAGCAAAACAGCTGACAGTATTAAAGATTAACTACACTAGATTTTGGAAGGAGGACAAACATAATCACACTGCCCTCTATGAATCTCTGACCCCGTCCAAAGTTACAGCTAGGAGAGGACAGGCGTGAGGCAGCATGGTACTATAGTGCCACACTACATCACTGCTGCACAGGAAGTGAAAAAAACATGTTGTCACCATTAGTTTAAAAGGCAGGCAGCATAATTAGACCTGGGTGCAGTTACTCTTTAAAGAGGCATTGTTGAAAGATATTTTTAAACTCTGACTTTGCTGGTTAAAAAAAAAGATAAAACCAGCGAGCTAACAAGCTTGGTAGCATTTTCAGACTTTCTTTTAACTCTGTATGTGAGCTTTACAAAATGGCTAGCCTATACCATAACTATTATCATTGGTCACGTCACAGTCAACAAGTGTCTTAGTAACACTCAATGCCATACCCCTGTTGTACTCTAAATGGCTTGGAAGACTGAAGGTTTTATGAATCTCTGCCACAGTCACTACCACTGTCTAGGATATCAATATAATAATAGTACTTACTGGGTAGCCATAGCCAGCACCTCCTCCTGGCTCTCCTTTCTCACCCTTGTATCCATTTACACCAGGGCGACCCTGTAGTAAGAAAGTCATTGGTTAATATTTTACTGCACTTGGAAAAACAAAAACAAAGGGGTAGGGTGTTTAACTACATTATACCATAGGTCAGCTTTTTATGAACACTGAATAGTATCTACACATGTACGCAGTACAATATATATCATAGATGAAGTACAATATGTATACAGTATGAAAATTTAATTCAATTAATATTAAAGTTTGTAAAGAAAGTATGGGGGGCAGCATGAAGACCAAACACCATGTCTACACAGAAAGTGTAGCATAGCGTGTTTAGCAGAGCAGCAGTGAGCACTCCATTTGTGTCTACACTGGAGGAGTTCAGGTACAGTGTTGAGTGTAGGTCAGCTGTGTTTTGGAAGCTCTCAGGGCCCAATGACTAGTTGCATGCAAAAAAACAAAGAAAAATAGACTTTTGGGTTGCATTTACACATGTACAGTGTGAGTGAAACACAAGCCGTTATACGGTCTGTGAAAACAGCAAGATTGATTTAAATAGGAGTGCATCTGTTCTGTCTGACATGCTTGAGACAGACAATTGAAAAAGCGTGAAATGCTTTCAGTGTAGACACGGTATAAGACTTCCTGACTATTCAAACTCTCGATTTAAACAAATCAGGACAACAGTTTCTAGACAGACATATGGTACAAGGGAAGCGGTACTTACAGGTCTTCCAGGCATTCCAATTTCACCCTTTAATCCAGGAGGCCCATAGGGACCCTACACAGAAAAACCATGAAATAAAAGAAAATGTGATATGACTGGACAATGTAATGGAATAAGTTTAATGTGAAAAAAAATCTCATATGCTTTAAGTTTACATCCGTCTCTGTAGATTAAGTTTATATGTTGATGTGTAAATGGTTTAACACTTACAGGAGGTCCAGCAGGTCCAATAGGTCCTCTCTCTCCCTACACGCAGGGTAGAAGAAGCAGATAAACACAGTAGATAAGAGGAGGCAGCAAATTTAGATTTTAGGTATGAAAAGTAGGAACATACAGAGGAGAGGTGCATGTATGTGCTTTTGTTTTTTTTTTGGGTGCATGTATTTGAAAGTTAGAGAAAGGTAACAGACACTCAAATGCAGTGAGACTAACCTTCAAACCTATTAGCCCATCCAGATACAGAGGATTTCCATCAGGACCGATTACTAAGCCTGGCTCACCCTTCTCACCCTGCAAACAGCAGCAGCAACAGACTCAATCACACAAGTGTCTTAAAGGTGACGAGTGGCAAAATCAACACTTGAATGAACAAACAAACAAACAAACCAGCAATCACATTTGGGCTACATTTTTAGAAAAACGTCAGTGTTTTTGACCTTACCTTCGATCCATAACCTGGGGTGCCTGGTTCTCCTCTGTCACCCTTTGGTCCAATCGGACCCTATAAGATATGAGAAAACAGAATAAGATGTGTTGTGCTTGTGGTCAAGGTCTGTGTTAAAATCAAGTAAAAGCAATAAGGTCCTGGCAGAGTTATAAGAATTCAAATGAAGATTAAAGAACACTTTATATTTATGTGGTAAAAATTACTAATTGAGGTTTTAATAATGTCCACACGGTTATAATAAGGGCAGTGTACATAAATTATGTAGCACAGGGAGACTTACAGGGAATCCAGCTTGACCAGGTAAACCAGGTCCTCCCTGTACAGAAAAACAAATAGATTTTAACATTTCAAATTTATTACATTTGCCTATTTTGCTACCTGACATGCAAACATTTGTTTTTACTGACTTCACAAATAAGATTGTAAGATCCAATCGAAGACAACTTTTTCTGGCTCTGATTTCTCTGAGCATTTTTCTAAAACGTAGTTTGTTAAATGAGTGCAGCTTTAACTTAGTGTAGAAGAGTATAAGGTATACTGCTGACATTCTATCAGAATGGAGAAGGATGTTTTCTTATTTTATGGTTATGTTTGATAAAGGTCAATTACAACAATCAATTAAGTTTGATATCTCATAAAAGTGTCAACACTATTTGAACAGTGGTCAGCTCAACCCTCTCGTCCAAATATGGTCACTTCTGGCTCCAAAAATCAAACATGGTGACAGCCAAATCCAAGATGGCGATAGTCAAATCACTACACCCGAGGCTTCAAAACAGCAGTTCACAAACCAATGGGTGACGTCACGGTGACTTCGTCCATATTTTTTACAGTCTATGGGTTTGACAGGTAAATTAAAATGTCGTCTGCAAATAAGGATTATGTTCTTGACCAAGCATTTTTATACCTGTAATATCATTATTTTGAGTGATCCCCTGACTTAACGCTTCAATAAATATTGCAAACAGTAATGGACTTGTTGGACAGCCCTGTCTGGTCCCTCTCTCCAGGCTGAAGGAGTTTGATATGGCTCCATATATTCAAATTCTTGCCCTTGGGCTATTATACAATGCTTGAAAGTTTTAGTAAAGTCTGATGAAATCCAAATTTCTGTAATACTTTATATAAAAATTCCCAGTTGACTTGATCAAAAGCTTTTTCCGCATCAAGGCCCAGTAATACTGCCTAGAGTTTGTTTTCCACTGTATGTTTAATCACATGTTGCGTTCAGCATGTTACCTTGTGTTTGCCTTCGCTGAATAAAACTTGTCTGATCTAGACTTTTTATCTTGGGGAGGATTTTTTCAATTCTTTTAGTCAGAATGTGGTTACAGATCTTATAATCTTGGTTTAGTACACTTATCAGTAAGACTGGGCAATATATCGATACTATATAGATATTGTGATATGAGACTTGATACCATCTTAGATTTTGGATATCATAATGTGATATGGCGTAAGTGTTGTCTTTTCCTGGTTTGAAAGGCTGCATGACAGTAAAGTGATGTAATTTTCTGAACCTACCAGACTGTTATAGCTGTTCTATTATTGGCCTTTATTTACTTCACTTAGTCATTATATCCACATTACTGATAATTACTTATCAAAAATCTCATTGTGTAAATATTTTGTGAAAGCACCAATATTCATCCCTACAATATAGTCGAAATATAATTATATCGAGGTATTTGGTCGAAAATATCATGATATTTGATTTTGTCCATATCGCACAGCCCAACTTATTGGCCAATAATTTCCACATTCAAGTTTATCTTTACCCTCTTTTGGTATCAAGGAAATCACTGCTTCTCTCCAAGGAGCAGGAGTTACACCAGTCTCAAGCACAAGATTAAATGTGTCCTTCATTATTGGGGTCAGTAGATCTTTCATTTCCTTGTACAGGTCTGGGGGAAAACCATCCAGTCCAGCTGCCTTATTGAGTTTTAAATTCGATATTGCTTTTTTAATTTCCTCATCCATAATTTTACTAATTAGATCCTTATTTTGTTCATCCCTCACTTAGGTAATTTTATCAGGTCAAAAAAAGCTTCTGTCTTTGTTTCATCTATTTTGCTGTATATATAAAAAAATTTATAGAAAAGTTTCAAATGATTGTTGTATATCTTGTAATATGCAGTGTATGGAACTTGTTGTAGAGTCATTTATTTTACAATTTGTGTTTTCTGCTTGTTGCTTTTTAAATTTGTAAGCGAGTAAGTTTAGCCAGTTTTCCTCCCGCTGCATAATGTCTTTGTTTTAGAAAGATCAGTTTTCTTGTCACTTGAGTAGATTTCATTCAATTTGCAAATTTTCCTGTTTATTTCCATTTTTAATCCTTGATTCAGTGTTTTTTTAATGTATGTTCTCTGATTTATTTTTTAATTCTGTTTGTAACAATCCAATTTTTCTTTTCTCTCCTTTTTAAAATTAGAACAAAAGCCCATTATTTTCTCCCTGCAGCTTTGCATGCATCCCAAAGAATCAGTGGGGACACTTCCCCGTTATCATTTTTGTCACGATAATCTTTTATCTTTTTCTTGTAAAGCACTCTGAGCTTTTTTTTTAAGAATCCTTGTGTTTAATCTCCAGGTAGTACTCTTCTTTTCAGAACCTAATATGAAGTCCATAGAGATTGGGGTATGATCTGACAAGTTTGTGGTCTCAATACTGCAATTTATTACCCTAGATAAATCTCTTTGAAACATTAAAAAAAAAAGTAGTCAAGCCTAGAATAGACAGAATGCGGGTGAGGAAAAAAAAAGGTATAGTCCCTCTTTGTCGGATTCAGATCCCTCCATATATCTGAGTGTCCCAGCTCCCACATCATTAATCTTCTCTCCTGAGTAGTAAGGTTTTGATGTATCCAGGGTCGGCTGAAGTCTAATATTAAAGTCTCCCCCACAAATTAGGATACCCTGAGCCTCCAAGGTTAATAATTCAAAGATTTGTTTATAGAATTTCCATCCAGATCCCAGAGGAACATAAACATTCAAAAAAGTAACTTAAACACCCTGCAGATATCCCCAGACCGGTACAAATCTTCTGTCACTATCTTTCTTTTCATAAGTGCATTCAAAGTTTAAATTAATAGAGATTAAAGTTGCTATCTCTCCTAGAACCCTGGTTATAGAAAGACTAGTACTGATTAAATTTCCATCTCTTAAGTTTTTCGTGCTCCAGTTCTGCTAGATGAGTGTCTTGAAGGAGAGCTACTTCTGGATTTCCCAGACTATTTACATTATAGGTGGTTACTTTAATTGACTTGATGCTTTACATTGTGAGTCTTTGTGTATATTTTAAGTCCCCCAAGCCTATAAATAAATCATATCCTACACCCCTGGTGCTGCAAGGAACAGTAGCACAACGTGAACATTAACCAGTAACATGCTAACAAAATAATGAACCCAATCACAAATAACAGCATTGACTTCCAATGTTAGGGCCTTGTTTATGGCTTTTTGAGTCTGTTGGAATAAGAATATAGAGGGAAAGTCTCATCCTCTTGGCAAAGAAAGAGGGCCAACACCGGAATGCTGGGAGCCATTCCTTAAAGCTTCGCTTAGAGATTGTATTCTCCCGGTTTCCGCTGAAACACCAAGTTGGCTAGTTGATCTGATCCAAAAGGGAAGTTGGATTTTTCAGAATTGTCACCGGTAACCCCCTCTCTGCTATGTCTTCCATTGCCTCCACTGCCAAGCTGCAAATCACCGTGCTGTCCTTGTAAAACACTCTCGGTCTGGCCGGGAACAGAGTGTGGAATTTCTTTCATTGAGCACAGCTTTTGCTTCTGCAAACTCCCTCCAGTACCTCAGCAGCTCCAATCCTTAGTCGTGCAAGTGTACCCTTTTTCCTTGGAAATCAAATCCTTTTTTCCGCCAAAATTTTTTGAGCATATCCTATTTCATTCTGTAGCTTGAAAATTTGACCTCAACTGATCTTGGTGGGGCTTCAGTCGGAGGATTCGGAACGAGCGCCAGGTGCGCTTTCTCGATATTTAGCGCTGTAGAAGAAGAGAGCTCTAAACCTTTCATTAACATCTCTTCCATGAAGGCAATCACTGATGTCATGCTTTCTTCAGCTCCTTCTTTTAGCCTATGTATTCTGACAATATCACGCTGCGAACGCCCCTCCAAGTCAATCAGTTTAATCTCCATTTGCACCTAAAGCTTCACCACCTCCAACAAGACATCCTCTGATGATTGGATTTGGGTTTCAGCCATATTGATTCGCCCCTATGCTTCTTCCATTCTTTATAAATTTAGAATTATAAAAAAATCAATATCTTGTCTTCTGCTTTTTAGTTACTGGCCGGAGTCCTTTCTGAATTCCCATAGCTATTTTCAAGATTAAGCCAGGGTTAGTTGTCTACTTTGCGTGAGACTTTTCTTCCCTTTTTTGGGTATTTTTGTTCACCCGCTGTATCTACAATTGCTTTTAGTGCCTCTCAGAGAAAATTCAAATTATATCGGGCAACTTTTAATTTTCACTGTTGATAACTTGTCACTCTATGCTGCCATCGCCTAGCCAGCTAGACCGGAAGTCCTGTAAAAAGTACAGTGGAAGGTACAGGGCATTGTAAAGTGTATAGTTATAAAAAATGCATTTACATCTCAATTTGAGCCTGCACATCAATGCCAAATACTTTAAAAACCTTAAAGATTAAGTTGAATTTGTACATGTACAAAATGATGATGTTGTGTTTTGGTATCAGCATTATCGTGTAGATTTTAATACATACCTGAGGCCCAACTCTGCCAGCAACACCATCAAACTGCAGTGACACAAATAGAATAATTGAAAGAATTAAAGAAATTAAGATGCATACCGTTACGTACTTCAACTGCTTTCAGATAAGATTTCAGTCTAGAAAAAATTGCCTGATTCAAATAGCAGTGCTGATACAGTATTGCTGTTGTAATTCTGCATGTTGCCTACATTGTCAGGATTCTGGTAGATGACTTGTCCTGGTGGTCCAGGTGGGCCTGGTGGGCCTTGGAGCCCGATTCCATCTCGGCCTGGTTCACCCTAAAACCACAACACATATAGAGAAAAGATAAATACTAGCCCTCCTCCCAGTAAGAAACTGAAGACAGTGAATCAGTCAAATGCCCAATTTGGCAAAGCTCTGGTTAAGTTTTATAGAACTGTATTAAATATAGAGAATAAAAAAATATCTTTTAAAAATGAAGAATTAACTTATTTCTGAGTGATCTATTACCTACAAAAAGCTAACTAACCACACAGAAACATACAGAAGTCACACTGCATACCATATTACAGAAAATTGCTTTGTAGTGAAAATATATAAATGAACGGATATTCAGAATTTAAAATGATATTCACCGTCTCTCCTTTGTCACCTCTGTCACCCTTCTGTCCCTGTAAAATTAAAGAATAACAGAAAAGACACTCAAACAAAGATGCACTGTTTATCCAGATAATTGCTTCATAAGGATCCAATAAACATTCGACACTCATTATAAAAAGACATTAATAGCACAGTTTCCACTATATTAAAATACAATAAACATGGTAAAAAGGAAGATCAACTACAGATTTTACTACTATGTGTCTTGTTTCTACCAGTGGAATTTCTGTATTACACTTCAAATATGATGTCCTGATTTATGATTTAACTCAAAGTATCATCAGCATCTTTCCACAACTATCAACGTTTTCCTTCAGTTGTCACAAAAGGTTTAACAAATGCAAAAGTTAAATATTAATGTGATGCAAAGGCTAGATATTAATGTTATCCTTTCAAAATTGGCTACTACACACATTTCAACAGATTCGATTTCCAAATTATGCTTGATATATTACTTCAAACTTTATTTCGTATATTGACATAATAATTTTATCTCAAGGTCCACTTACTAGCTTTTTCTGCTTCATCTCATGGTCTTTGTTGGCAGATTTGCTCAGTTGTCATGGAGATGTCATGGAGCTCAGTCAGCTGACAAGTTGGTATGGATGACAAGGGAGCCATGACCTCCATGACAACTGAGAAAAATCCATTAGCTGATGTGGGATGCAGTTGGAAACCCCAAAAGATATAGTAAGTGGGCCCTGACGTATGATTATTTTGTCAAACTACTATGTCCAGGTTCAGTAATTAATAAGAATACACACTCATATTGAGTGTAACATTGTTTTAAGATTAATTTTAAAGCAGTTATTACATGAAATTGATGTATCATGGATCCCTACTGTAAAACTTTTTATAAAGCCCAGTGGCAAGCTGCAAATTTCTATTGCAGCGAGCCGTGCAGAAGATGATGATGCTGTTTACGCAGCTCTGTCCTCAAAGAGTCCACTTTTTCCCCCTCTATGAAAGTTACTTTTTTACAAAATTGTTTTTAAATTCCTGTTGACACAGTGGTTTGTGAGGAGTTGGTATTTTCTTCCACTAGCTAAAAAAAACAAACAAACATTTGACAATGTAAAATATTTAGCCCCATGCCTTTTTTGGGTTATGACACATGTGGTATGCTGCATAACACAGTTAAAAGAAAAAAAAAACATTTAACACTACAGGTTGTTTGCAAGACAAGAGTGCCAGATCTACAGGGGAGTCAGGATTTTACCGGAGGTCCTGGGAAGCCATCCAATCCCGGTCGCCCATCTTTTCCTACAGGACCTTCCATGCCCTTTTGGCCTGGTAGGCCAGGCAACCCATTTTTACCCTGCAGAGGTCAAAGCATTCAAGTTATACCACTGAAGAAAGGAAAAACAAAATTCAGTGAACCACACGGAAATAATGTTGTTGTCAAACTACATTCTGACTCAAATCCTCAGACCAGCTTGACCAACCTGGGAAGATAGTGTGAATATTGTCTTCTCTATCAACAATTAACTTCATAATGCTCTTCAACAACACACTTTAATTCCATGACTGATCCTGTGAAGCTTAATATTCTACCAGCCAATCCTGCAAATCTGAATGCTAATGCAAAGTTAATCCATATTTAGGTAAGCAACTGTGACTGTCAGTATGTAACAATTAACTACAGTAGTGATTAGCCTTTTTGTTGTTAAAGTTCTTCAAAAAATATTTGTATATTAACAATGAACTGCTCGTAATGTGAATGTATTTCTGATCCCGCTGAAAATCAACACTAAACTTTTCAGCTCTGCGCAACTTTCAACTACTCTTTGTTCATTGCTTTGCTATTGGCAGTCCATATGTTCCACTACCATCACAGGGTGGTGAACTGAACCTGAGCTGAAACATCTGTAATGTGATCTGCAGTGTTGCTGTTCCTGCTTGATGTGCAGGCAAGTAGGCAAATGTTTGCTAACACGCTAACTCTTGTTGTGAGTTTGTCTTTCAGTCCTCAAGTGGTCGAACATCACTTAATACTGCTTTATTCCATACTATTTTCATATATTCTACTTAATACAATCATCAGTATCAATAAACATTATAATCCACAGTTGTTTGCATACTATTCCACTGTTTTTGTCTTCAAGTTTTTTGTAGGTACGCATCCATTTAATTTCTTTATTTTTCATTTGTGTTACTTTGTGTTACTATTGCATGCTTGTGTTGTTTCTTGTTTTCCCCACTGACTCCTGTTTCTTTAGACACTGCAAGAACATTATTTCCCCCTCAGGAATCAATAAAGCTGCAGCTTATTTTCCCCCCCAACCCTAATGGTTTTGAAACAAACACGTGAAATGACATGAGCAGAGGAGAGTAGCAAGGACAAATCGACTGCCACTAACCAAACTTGAATGTTAAATAAACTCATCAAGAAACCCGAGCAAGCACAGGGGCTTAACGCTTGCCTCAAGACCCCGTTCAGTCCCCGACAGCAGTAACTCACACTTGTTTGTGTTTCAGTTAATATTAAGTCACTGGCTCAAAACAAGACCCTTTTATTGATTCAATAGCTTATTTCTATAACCATGTGAGTTGGAGAAGGGGTCAAAGAGACCAGCTCAGGACACATTACTGGAACAATTTCTTAATTACTTACCGGAACTCCAGGCGTGCCAGGAGGACCCTAAAAACACAAAATATTTGCCTTGGTTATTTGGAAGCTCATGTACTGTATATCCTTCTCAGACATATGAAATATAGAGATGTACAAAATCTAACAGTGATACTTGATATTACTCAAGATATGCGACTTTTTGTTATCATTACTGTGAATACTTGGCAATCAGATAAATGATTTAAAAATAACTTCATTAGGCAGAGAGTGTAGATAACAGCTTGCAAACAGCCTTTTGTTATCAGAATTGTTTGATAACTAATGTTTTCCAAGCTTTCCAAGACAGACTGCACTAAAGAAACACAATTTCAAGTAAAATAAAATTAAAATAGTAGATAATAGCTGTGCTTTGAGTGTAAGGCTAGCTGTGTTACTGAACAGTTTACTTTTACTTTTACTAAGTAAATCACTACTTCAAAATGTATAATAGTGTTACCAAAAGAAACTATTTGAATTGAAGAGCAAAATCGATGGGATTCTGGAGGATGAAACATTCAGCTTGTACCTGATTTTGTCCTACACCTGTAAGTGATGACATGGCTTGCCCATCAAACCTTCTCCCATTTTATTTAATTTGTACTGTATTTATGTATTATGTCAGTTGTCCTATAGCTATAGCTAAGCTATATGGTGAAGCTGAAGACAGTTTTCCACAACATGGACAAAAATTCCAAACCAATTAACTAACTACAATTTAAATCTGTTGATCAGATCTGGAATCAGAGACTTACCATAGCATATGGAGATTGAGAAACTACATTCAAAGAATTTTAGTGCTACAAGGAGAAACTATTGCTTATTTAACATTTTGTGTTGTATGTCTGTGGTTCTCAAAGTGAGGTCCAGGGACCCCCAGGGGTCCTTGAGGGTCTTATCAGATGGTGGACCCTGGTACAAAATCTTATCAAATGCGGGTCTGTGGTCCTTGACTAGAAAAAGTTTGAGAACTACTGTTCTCAAGTCCTTAAGTCTTTTGGTAGAAATTTACTAACCTGTCTTCCAGCTGGTCCTCTGATGCCAGGAAGTCCATTAGACAAAACTCCGCCGGAGCCCTCCATGTCGTCCTTTAAACACCAACAAAGAATTTATAAAAAACGGCCAAATATTTCTTTTGGTCTACATTTTATCACTGTAACTGAGAGGACTACGCCTCTATGAATAATACAGAATCTTACTGCACAAAAAATGCTGAATTTGATTCATTATTTGTTTGCTCACTGATCGTTAATCATGATCTGTAGACTTACTGCAATGTAGACGCTTAATGACATTTATTCTGTCTCATTTCAACACCAATGTGTATGCACTAGAGTTGCCAGTAGACAGTGTTTTGTATTATTATTGAGCATCTTTTCATATCTCCATTTCTGTGATCATGACCTTTCTCCTGGTGAACTGTCCCAAACACCACCACATTACAGAGATATTTTTTTACAGTGAGATTTTGTCAACTCTACCAAAAGGTATCTTCACATAAACAAATATAGAACTTACAAATCCAACACGATAACTTGGTCCAGGAGGTCCAGGAGGCCCAGGTGGCCCAACTGGTCCCTGTGGTCCAGGCAGACCAGCCAGTCCAGTCTGTCCTGTTGTTCCTGGTAAACCTGGGTCTCCTCTAGCTCCCTGTAGGATAGAAGGACGGGAGTAAAATCAGTGTTCCGATACAAAAAAGTTATCTCAGTCTTCAGTGAAGTGCATCTAACCATGCTATGGAATTTAAATGCAATGTCATTAATCATCTGTAGCCTGCACAAAACTATCTGTGCCATGCAGCAGTTAACCATCAGTATCAAAAGGCAATTTAAGGTATGTAATGTAATTGCACATGACACACACCCATGCTTATTGTTCTAGGACCAGAGTCAGACATCTCCAAATGTTAAACCAAACCATAGCCAGCACTCAAGATTAAAATTCAGACAAGTCTAACATTTGCATATTGTTAGAAGACGCAAATCCCCTTTGATGGTTGACGTGCTGGAGCCTAGTTACCTGCAGATGGGAAGGTTTAAGAGAGTAGGAGGAGGATAAATAGTGAGGCAGCAGATTGGTGAGGAAAGAAAAGTACGAGCTGTGCTGGAGAAATGAAAGGGATGAGAAAAGCTTAAGAAAATAGTTGGATAAAAGTTGATATGTCAGTTATCGAATGGGCGCCATTATTCTGAAAACACACCACCAACTTACAGTACACTTCAGTTGATGTACCTTCTTCCTAGGATTATGACTAATAAATTCTTCTCTACTACTGGTTACTACAACAAGGGCAATTTGCATGTGGCTGAGTTTTGGAACGTAGACCTCACTGTTAAGCTGCAGCTGCAACTTTATGTTAAAATTGCTTAAAAGAAACCAAAATAATCAATAAATAATAACAATAATAAATCCTCACCTTCTCTCCAACTGCTCCTGGAAGACCCAGCTCGCCTGAATCACCCTAAAGTAGAAAGAAAGAGTTTGACAAAACATGTTAATAGAAACACCAATTAAAGTCTAACTGAAATTCTAGTTCTCCTCACTTTTTGTGTAAGGAAATACAAACCAAAATGACGGAGTGATTGCTGTGCATATTTTCATTTGTTTTGTTTTTCAGAAGAGGATTAAACAGTTTTTGGACATATTTGTTGAAATGGTGTCTAAGATTCAAGCCTCTGGGTGAGTGTTCCCACTGCCAGTGATTGACTGACATCCGAGAACTGACGTTGCTAGGAGACGTGTTGTCAATTTCACTGATGCACTTCATAGCTCTGTATAGCCTATGAATATTGAGGTTGTTTTTCCCCTTTTTCTTTTTTCTTTCTTTTTGACTTCATTTGACAGCTGAAAGTGCAGAGAGACAGGAAGCCGGGATGGAGAGAGGGATGTGACCACGGATGTATTAAGAGAGCTGGATACGGTGCCTTGCTGCTGATTTCCCCCAGTGGTCACACACAGACACCATTATAAAAAAAAAGATGTCTGTGAAACTGCAGACAAGGACAATTATTACTCTTTGTATCACAAATTTAAAAACCTAGAAGGCTATATGTTTGTAAAACATTCCCAGAGCCTGGAAATGCGATTATAAAGTTTGTGACATTACCCCAATGTAAAGTGTATGGGCCAAGTGGAAAAAACACTACTGCAAATTTAGTAGGCCACACGACACGGAAGCAAACCTGAAAGCTAGAAAAGTTTTTGGCCTATGTGTCTGGATGCGCCAGGCAAGCAATTTTCATTCAAGTGAATAATAGCCATCTTTGAGTCAAGTAACTAGTTCTTATAATACAACACAATACCAAACCCTACAAATAAGAACAAGTTAAAACAAACAAATACTGAGTTACAGGCAGAAAATATTTTTAATTTCATCTGTTTTTTTAAAGCAGATCTCATATTTACACAATGATAATTATTGAGAACCTTTGTGGCTTAAGTTCTTTCGGATGCTTAAAAAAGTATCCTGTTAGTCTGTAGAGAAGAAACAATAATTTTCACATGGTCATTTACCTTTTCTCCCTTAGGACCAGGAGCTCCTGGGAGGCCATCAGTACCTGGCAAACCAGGCAAACCCTAGAGGTCGAAAGATTTGGTTAAGGTATAGATAGAATCATTACAGTCAGTATTCAGAGGGTTAAGTGAATATTTGTGTCAAGAGGCAAAGACATTGACACCTACATCTTGACCTTTTGCGCCGTCCTTCCCTGGTGGTCCAAATGCTCCAGAACTCAATGCTGTACCTGTTGTAGAGGGACCAGGAGGACCGGGGGGACCAGGGGGACCGGGGGGACCTGGTGGCCCCTACAACAAAAAAAGAATCCATTCACGTAACAATTTCACTGTAATCTGTGACGTGTTTGTAGATACATATTAGTTGTATGTATACAATGAATGTATCCAGAAACAGAAATGCCTTACAGCAGATTTATCTTCTTGGTTACATTATTACAGCAACAACGATGATGTCTTCTCCTTCATTATTTGTTTTTGATGAGTGTCATATTGATTGTAATTGTTCTCACCTGGGGAGAATCCAAAGTGGGGAACCCAGAGCCTTCCATGTCCACAAAAGTCTGCAATACATTAATTAAAATCAATCGTGTATCAATCGTGTGCCTAAACTTTACATGAAACGCAATTGAGGCCAAGAGTAACTCACAGATCTGATTCCAGGTCCTGGGGGTCCAGGAGGACCTGGGGGTCCCCTGGGGCCCGGTTGTCCCTCTCCGCGGTCTCCCTGTATGCACAAGACTCATTAAGACAAGCTAGATTTCTACAACAGAGACATCCAGTTAAACAGCCTTGATTTTCTGTTATTTACCATGTTCTGCTCTACTTTGTTCTAGTACAAAGTAGAGCAGAACATGTGTTTGGTTAACAAAATTATTTCTGGTTTTATTTCAATGTAACTGAGCATCTAACCTTATCCCCTTTGGGTCCAGGGTCACCTGGAGTTCCTGGGAAGCCTGGAGGTCCTTCAGCACCCTGTGTTGGGGAAACCATAATGTTAAGGCACTAGGGGTTGTCATGAACTTACTACATGGAAAAGCAAAGTTTAACAGACCATCATAACATACTCTTTTGACAACTGATAAAAGTGAAAGCCATTATATTCTTGGTATTGTGCAAAAAAAGAGAAACAACTCACAGCTTTTCCATCCTCACCAGGATCACCCTGCAAGATTGAAATAAAGAATGAAACACAAGTAATGTAACAATGCAACAGAAAAGATACAGTATGCTTTACAGTATAACAAAACCACCACATGCTGTGAAAAATACAGGAGACCTTGGCTAGACAACCACAACACATAACTGTTTGAGACAGCAATACTGCCCAAGCATGCAGTCAATCCACAGACAATTCAACACGCACAGTAAATAGTTTGATTTACTGAATAGATCATTAACATAATGGTACAGTGTGCTGTTGCATCTCTACACGATATTTACTTTAATAATACAAAATGCAAAGGCAGTTTTTCGAGTGTGATTAGTGTTTTTGAGTAAACAATTCAACAGTATTCAACTCACTGGCTCTCCATCAGCTCCTGGTGGTCCCGGTGGGCCTGGGACACCATGTGGTCCAGCTGGTCCTCGGGGTCCAGGGACCCTTGAAACAACTGAGCCGTCACTGCCAGCTGAAAAATCGGCTGAAGGGCCAGGGGGACCAGGGGGCCCAGAGGGCCCAGGGAGGCCAGGCTCTCCCTTCGGTCCTTGAGAGCCAAAGCCTGCACTGCCCTGGAGATGAATAAGTTAATTGAAGGTCCAATCAGACAAGAGAAATGACAACTTTAAACTTTACCAGAAATCCACAACTGAGATCAACACATATGTTAATGTTGTAGCAGGTCTCTCGAAGTGAGGAATTCTAATGACCTGTTAAGAAATATTAGTGGGACGTAGATTATGCTTTGTTTATACAAGAAATCTGTCTCATCTAGAGATGAAACAGGTGATATTGATAGAGAAAGTGACAAAGACCAAAGGTCATGATTTCATTTTGAGTAAATAGGTACATGCCTCTGGGATACTCAGATCAAAGAGTCAAGTCATTCAAAATAATCTATAACTTACCTTGGCTCCCTTTTCCCCTCTTTCTCCCTGAAAAATTAAAGAAAATGAAGAGGATATCAGTCCCAATTGTCCTCATTGGCCATCTGATCTGACTTGAAACACTTCTAACAACATGCACTAACATTCATATCCACAGACATAGCCTCTTCTTGTACAATTTTAACTAAAACAGCATACATTGAGTGTATATACTTTCATTATAGGCTGCACCAGTGGAAATTAGATTTCTGCAGAGTTACAAACTTGTAAATAAATGTATGACCAAATGCAATTTCAGTTACATCACCCACTGAAACTATTTCTAACCATAACCCTTATGACCCTAACCATCATCATATACTTTAACCTAATCATAACCCGTCACATAAACGTCATTTTTCTTAGTATATGGAAATAAATGTTTTTTTTTAGTGTTTTTTTCCGTGTGTGTGTCTTCAATTTTACACACAACACATTATGTTACATGCTTCTTATAGTACCAAATGCATACGTATGCATAAATTAGGGCTTGCAGCTCCCTCTAGTGTTCACATTACTGCTACTGCTACCCTTGCTCTTGTATTTGCTTGTGCTTTTACCAATTATCTCACTGCCCACTGCAACCTTCAGAAAAGACACCATGTTGAAAAAAAAAGTTTGAGGCATCATTAATGCATCCCAACTCTCAAACTGCACACCACTATTACTTGTCTAATAAATGTGTTTCACAGTACAGTTTAAAAAGAAAAAAAGTCCAAACCTTTCCTCCATGGCCTCCACCCCGTGAACTGAAGCCAGAGCCTGAACCTGCTTCTCCCTTCGCCCCAGTTGGACCTCTATCTCCTTTCTCTCCTCTGTCCCCTCGGTCACCCTTCGCTCCTTTAGCCCCAATTGGCCCTGGAAAACAACAACAAAAGACAGTCATTAATATCTTCATGAAAAAAAACATCCAAAAATGATTGTTTCCCACATCCCAAACAATGAACAGGACATTTACTGCTCCCAATAGACCAGAACAAAAGAAGAAAAGAAAATAACCTTTTGCTTGACAACTTCAACATAGTGTGCACGGCTGTAATTTATTGGCCATATGAATGTGGTAATTGAACCTGCCTTCCCACACCTGCATGCACCACCGTACTTCTGTATATTTTCTGACCTTAAACTCTTCCCACTGAATGTGTCACTTTCAGTGGAGACTATATGAAATGCAGCCCATTTCCAACTCTGCTGACATGCACAGCAAAAGTATGTGCACTGCGAGGAGGCTTCTGAATTGATACATGACCATAGAATATTCATTGAATAAACTAATTCCATGTATCATAGCATTCATAGCCTAAGCTTATATGTAATACTAGTCCTGCTTGTCCAATCCCTGTTATTTTTAAGAAATAGAAATCCATGTAGAGATTAACCAAAAATTGTTTTTGCATCCTTTTTTTCACAGCCAAACATGTTGGACATGCTACATACACAGCCCCATGTCCTTTAATATCCATGAGAGAGCCAGGAAGCAATAAAACTTTATCTCACTCTTTGCCTCTCTCAATTGAGCTCCTCTATTTTCTCTTGGCAAATCTGTTTTTTTTTTCAAGACATTATGACCTGAATGGCCAATTTCATTGGCTTACTGTATTCAAAAACATGTCCACCACCCTGCATGAATTCAAAAGCATATGGACTGTACATAGATTCATGCGTTATGTGGTTGTGTTTTTAAATCCATGTGATGTCCTGCATTAGGAGTACACACACAGCATGAGGCAGGCAAAACATCAGCGCAGAGAATAGAAAGGAAGGAAAAAACAAGGGATTTGGATGATTTTCTCTCTGTTGATAACTCCCATTGACCCACCTGGTGACCCAGAAAGTCGGGGCTTAGACTCCACATACACAGAAACCTGCTCAGAGTCAGTTGCTGAACATAATACAAAGGAAAATGTTAAAATAAGTCTCCAGTTTAACATTTGTCAGTAACTTGAATTCTCCAGGACATTAGGTAACCTGTTATGTTATTTACTTTTCTATCTTCTTCATAGTTTCTAGATCAGTTTTGTGTGCATTTTTTTGGCAATTCCTTGGCTTGCCTTTTCTCTGTGGACAAAGACCTAAATACCTTCTCTAGTATTGGTGCTTTAGTAAAAGCAAATTTACTGAAAATGTAATATTCTTAAAGGACGAGTTCACAATTTTTCCAGTCTGTCTTGAAACAATAGTCAGGTGCCCAAATGAACATTGAAATAGGTTTTTCTTGCTATAATCATTCCTCCTGTTCATAGAAGATTACTTCATAATGCATTTTCTGAAGCTAATATGAACCTTTAGCTGTCCAAATTAGTCAAAGTTCCTCTTTTTGTAACTATACTTCCACTGCAGCTCAACAGGAAAACACTGAGGGAATTTAATGCTAGAAAGACTGTAAATGTGTCAGATATCCACTTGATATGATTAACTCAGCCTGCTAAAGCCTCATATAAGCTTCAGATCAGCTTTTAAATGCATTTTTGCACAAATTGACTGTGTGGACACACTGTGGATTTTGGCCCCCATCACTTCCATTGAAAGCACATTTGAAGAGGATCTTTTAATAGCCAGAATGAACAGGAGGAATGATTACAGCAAGGAAAACCTATTTCACTGTTCTTATGGACACCTGACTGTCGTTTTAAGACAGACATGAAAAATTTAAAAAATCGTTTAGACTTAGATGCTTTGAGTAGCAGACAGTAATAGCATCATCAAAACAAACACAAAGTGCTATCTGATGAAGGTATCTATTGAAAACGAACTTAGACATAACCGGACATGACATAAGTCTTGATTTCTCTTCTTAAAGTACTACTACTACTGGGAATGTCATTAGTTTTGCAGGTACTTCATAAACTAAAGGATCGGACAGATAAAATTTTGGACCAGATGATGGCATTAGATGCAAAGTTAAGTGATCACCAAAGTTTTTACAATTAATCATGACAGGAACATTGTAGCAAATTTCATGACAATAGCAAGAATGCCTGTAAGAAATCTCATGGCAATCCATCCAATAGTTGTTGAGATATTTCAGTCAGGACCAAAGTGTTGGACCTACAGACATTGCCGTCCCTACAGCCACGCTGCTAGTGTAGCTCATGAAAAATTAATCAACACATTCTAAGCTAGTACTAGTATAAAACAAACTAAATTATTTTCAATCTATGTATTCCCCTGGATGACAGGATGTAGAGAAATGTTCGCATTTTTCTACATAAATTGAAATATAAATTCAGAAAAATAAATTGAAAAAAAATCTACACACATATAGAAATGTAATCAGAATTCAAGCACAGACCATGAAAATGCAATTGATGTAATTTACATGGTAAGCAATGCCTGTCCTGATATTGTCCTGATTTCCCTTACAAATGAAGGATTTTCAACCCCATATTGCATTGGTCCTGATGTCCACTAGATGGAGACATTTGTCACTAAATTGGTTTACAGCAAGCTCTGACTAGCTCAGCTATGCATGTTCAAGAAACGTGATCTCTGCAACAGCATGTATTGTCATAAACATTCAATTCCTCACACGGCAGGTGAGCTGAGTCACATGTCAGCATGTGGAAGTACAACATCTATTTCTCATCTTTTAATGTGAAATTATACACATGCAAGTGTTTACTGTGGTCAGACAAACTCACCTGTCTCTCTTGTAATTGACGCCTCCTCTTTCCTGATCACGGGTGGCTGTTGAATGGGTCGGGAAGATGGAGGACTAGTCTGCAAGAAGAAAATCAAGCAACAGAGAGAAAAAGACCATATTTATGAGGCAACTGATTACATTAACTGGATGCCAAAGGCTCTATTGATCCTGCAAAACTGAGTCATGAGCTACACAGCCTCCACATTGTTTCCACTGGTATTCCCCCTGAAAAACCTTGAAAACAATTTAAGAACCACTTCACGGCATGGGAAAAAGTAGTGCTTGTTAACATTAATCCTAAACAATCCCAACAAAAATGACTCATGTTTCAGCACTATGTTACCATTCAGCTACACTAATGTTTAAAGTTTGAGTTCAAGCAAAGCTCTCCCCCAAGCTAACAACATTGTTTCCAAGCCCCACACCACGTTTTTTTTTTTTTTTTTTTAAACATGATTGAGTCAACATGTGCATTGCAAACCCAGCAAAACCGTTTCTTTTTTGGCAAATTGTTATTGTTTTCAGTAATTGCAGTAGATGTGTTAATCACTGTCAGACATCTCATGCCTGGCCTCCATTGCAAAACTTCCCTGTGTGTGAGCCTTATTAAGGCAGTCAGCGAGCACAGCCTCAAGTGTATCACACCGATCTAGCCTGCAGTTGGAAAATTTCACTATTTAGAGTTATGGTGACAACTGGAGTACAATTAATATGTTCCTTTGCAATACAAATGACATACACAAACTTTCATTGGTATTTGTGTGTGTGTGTGTGGTCATCCTATTGCTGCCACTCCAAACCCCATTTTTAATCTCCACAGCTGAACTAATAAAACCCAACGATCAAATAAAATGTGTCAAACTTTCTTCTGCCTAACTTCTCATTTGTACTTAATGTAACTAATTAATTTATAATTAATTGTTGAATGTAAAAAGACCTTATTGGACATGACTGGCGATTTTCTATGTATACACATGGCTCCAAAGACTAAACGGCAATCACGTTTTCAGTCTCTGTAGTTCTGAAGTTCTTTGAGCAAAGCACTGTAAACAGAACTGTGTTCCCATGCATGCACAGTGGCATCTGCCTTCTACAGAACTACTCTCTGTTGACTGAAAACTTGATTGCTGTTATTACTCTTTGGAGCCGTTTCTAAACAAACTCTTCTTTGTGAAGGAAAATGTCACCCAACGATGTAACTCATAATTGTGCTTTTAACACTTTTTGGACAACAACGGAGGTCTACGGCAAGGAGGAGTAAGATCAGGCTTTGGATACACACACAATACTAGAAAGTAGGATCAGGTCATTGTTGGTTTGGCTTTGCACATGAGATCGTTTCACAATAAGAAAAACATAGAATATCGCCAGCAATATCCTTTAAAGAAGCACAAATCATGCAAGGGTCTTCATACCTGGACCCCAGAGTCTCAACTTATCAGTTGCTTCTATTAGATTCAGTGATAATAAGAAAAATATAGAAAATCGCCTTATCCTTTAATATATTTAAAAATTAGTCTGTTTATGCATTAGATGTTTTCATGTGTTTATTTGTGTGTCTGCAGACAAAGAAAAGACAGGCCAAACTCCAGTCAGCCAACAATCTTGCATCACTAAATACACAACAAGACTGAGACAAGCAACAGGAGCAATCAAAGGTTGGACGTAGGGTCACTTCTGCTACCAAAAAACTGCCTTTGGGTAAAAAGAGAGGGGGGGGGGGGGGATAATGCAAATACCCCCCTGTCTGTAACTCATTCTTCACCGGTGACACACCTCGAATTGTCACCTGTGGAATTCAAGAGAGGAGTGGGATGAAGAATGTAGCAAAGGGGGCAGCTGAAGTGAAGCCAGTGTTGATAATTAACCAGTTTTCTTCCTGAGAAACTCCCCCCACTGTGTTACAGAGCACTGACTATGCTAAGAATTTGACCAGACCGCTATTGACTGTTCTAAGTTGATTTATGTATTAATGCGATAAAGAATACCCTGCTTGTTCACTCCTTCACCTATCCATCATAGCAGGGGATGATGGGTGGGAGGCTCCAATCTTTAGAACATAGTGTTGATGGATTTGAACCACACTACCCTGAATCTAAGAGCAGGTATGCAGCTCCCTCTGCAATGAACATATTCCACCTCCAAAGCAGTGTAGCATGATATTTTTTTTCAGTGCGCGCCCTATGAAGTATCACCAAGGAATCTAATTGGAATTTGCACATTTTTGTGGTTGGTCTGCAGTGAAAAGAAAAACCAGCTGTTTATAATACATCAATCAAGGGTTGAGTTTCATTTGTCTGACCCTTATGGGTCTTGCATAAAACTACAAACTAAATGCACAACAGTCAACTTGCCTCCTAGCTAATCAGTTAGCAGCTTGGCTTTTTGAATTCAACAAAAAAAGCACCTTTTTGAAGCTCCTTTGTCATGTTTTAGCAGCAGCTTAACTTTTGCAAATTCAAACAACAATTATCTTACACAGTGAGGTTAACAGCCCCTGTTGCTGCAAACACAACATGATAAACATTTCTGTGTTATTTGGTGGAGATTCAATGGATACAAAGTCATTACTGCATGCACAAATGCAAACATGACATAGAATTGGCTTTCCATGTCATCTGTTCCTGTGAGATTCATAAAGAAGAGTGTTAGGTAATTTCACAACACTGATTTGAGACTGATTTGCAGATTTTCATCCTTTCTGTTTCATCATTACTTAGTAATCAGTTTAAATATGATGATTGTATTCTCTGGACAGTATCTGCTTACTGAATGTGACTAAAGGATTGTTTTGTACAGAGTAACACGTAAGGACTGTCCAGATTGCAGATTTTAAAACTTGTGTGTATGTTTTTTGTATGTCATTTGTCAGCAAAATCACATCACAAATGGTAGAAAATATGTACAAATGACATCTGTATACTTTAACATAAAATATACAAGAGATTTCATTTCATTTGCTAATAAAAGTTTCATAAAACTGAAAAAATTTACTTTCAAGTGATTTGTAGTTCTTCCTGAACATAGTTTACGTCAGAAACAGTTACCAATAGCAACTCACTGACATCATCTGAAACAATCATACACACCACATCAAGTCAGATTTACGCTCCAGAAACATTTCCTCTTTAGGCTTTATGCTGAAGGGGACACTTGGATTCCAGCAGTGACACTGTTAAGGATGACTGACTGGCTCTGTCATCTATCACCATGAATTCCAGGATGACAAAATGGAAAGTTTCACTTATACGACTCTCCCTCTCTAACATGTCTTTGTCTGGACTTGTCTCAATCGCACTGGTTGGACAATTGCGCAGAGTGTAGGTTATACTGGGTGTGAACAGACATCAGATGGAAAAAACGTCGGCAGGTAGGCATTACATGCCAGCTGTTATCTTTTACACTACATTACGTATGATGCTAATTAATACCTATCGGATAGATGGAAAAGCCCCTTGTAAGTAGTGCAGTAATGACCAGGCAGGTTGAAGACAAGAGACTTCTGACATAAGGTACCATGAACCTGCCCTCTCTGTCTCCTTCTCTGACTTTATTTCCACTTCTGTTAGTTCCTGTACATTGTTGATTGAGAAACCAGTCAGAATAACAAAGCCTTGAGGCGGTGGGCCCCTTGACTTGGATCAGATCGAGTCCAAATTGACATCTGGTTTTTCTAAGTCAACTCTATAATTGAGTGGGAGTACATGCACGCACAATGGTGGAGGTTGTGCTACATTTCAGTCTGTGTGGCTATCTTTGAGGGTGAGTGGGTGCCTGTGGAATCTGATTGTTTGTGAGTGTGAGAGAGACATAAAACAGAGAGAGGAAGACAGGATGACAAAGGCAGGTGATAAATGGAGTGACAAAAAGGACAGTGATGGAGGAAAAGACAGAAAGACACAAAATTAGAATTTTTTAGAGAATAGAGAATAGCCTAAGTATGATAGTGTGCTTCTGCCTAAAGACAAATGTGCAAATATGGTTGTGTGCATGGTTGTGCATGGTTACCAAAAGATACAAAAACACTACAAACTATCAGCCCTCAGGCAAAATCTGTTGGTTTAGGCCTTCATCCAGGTGACAAGTCCACAGCTTCATCTGTCCAAACTTCACCTGACACCAAGTAAATCCCCTGCAGAATAACTATACCAAAACATTAAATTCTTGATTTTTTTAGCATCTGTTTGGAAAGCTATTAGCAAATAACAAGAATACAATTTCAGAATGATTTTATCATTAACTCTCAACTCACCAAAGTGATTTCCTTTCTAGTCTGAGAGGCAACTCTATGTAAAAAGTCTTTTCCAAATGTGTAAGACAGAAGCATCCTTCTCACTCTTGCACTCTAAAGACATTCATCAATTTACATCAAGTGTAATGGTTAACCAACCCATGACGTTTCAAGAACAGTGAGAGGAGCAACCTAAATGATTAGCCAAGCTTTAATAATGAGGGAAAACAAAATAGCAGCAGGTGAATATTGTCAAACCTTCTTAATAAGAAAAAGAACTTACCGTCCATGTATGTTTCTCCAGGGCTGGTTTTAGCGGTCTGGTATCTCCGTAGCCACTTCCATCCCCTGAAGCCTGAGGACACCAATCAGACATTTTACAATTAATTTTAAAGATGTTCACAAGACGTTCCTCTTTGTTTTATTCACTGCATTGACAATTACACACCCTAAAGAGAACGCTCATTTAACTGTGTGTGTGGTACTTACACCATGTGTGTCTACTCATTACTCTTTATTTGAATTTTTGGTAAAAATTCATAACAGCTGTTAAGACCTTGGAATAACAGTCTAATCTTTAAGTTACTGTGCTCTGTGTGACAGTATTATTGGCCTATTGTATTTGTCTGTGTTATATTTATAGACAGATAGATATATAGATGGTCAGTAAAAATAAAACACAGAATAACGCAAAAGACACTTAGTCAAATAGATAAAAAATAATAATAGTGGCATCATAATAAGAATAAAAAATATAATGAAAGTGTCCTTTAGCTCCGCTTACAGGGGACAAAAGAGATATGGGCCCATATGTTATAACAAGGATATGCAAATTTTTTATTCTTTTTTTACGTCTTCTTGGCTGGGTCCCTCTTGGAACAGATATTTTAATCTCAATGAGCCTTTTACCTCGTCAAATTAAGGTGTATTGTTAGTACTCTACAGTATGTCTCCACACTTAATGCCATGAAGTCTTGTATATTTGTTGTATCAAATCCTTTAAATGAGCCTTATATACTTCTACTGGATTGGAGAGTGCTTGGTAATTCAATATCTAGAATGTGTAAAATTATACTGGAAAACAGCTGTGTGTGAGGTTATCATTTGCGATGAAAGGCACATCCTGAAATCAGAAACCTGTCATTTCCACTTGGAATGTGATTTTCCCATCTAATCCAAGCAACATCTAAAGATTTGATGACAACAAGTGGTAAAGACTTGAACGCTATTCTGTCAGTAAGGACGAGGTTTTGGTGGTCCGAGCAAGCAGAGCAGCTGCGAGGTCAATGTTTTACTAAACAACAGTAAAGGCTGCTGGTGGGCTGCAGTGAGGCACCTGTGTTTGTGTGTGGGTGGTCAGGGTCGGTGGTGAAAAGACAGCTCTCAGATGCTTATCTGCTATGGATTTATTATTGGTAATAAGTGATGGAATAAATCAACAAAGCCCAGTGAAATCCCATTAATCTGCTGTTGCTCTGTGGTAAACTATGTCTAGCAACTTACACATGAATTTGAACAGAATTTACTGTCCACTATGTCTTACCCCCTTAATTACTGTTGCTATGCCTGTCAATCTTTTCATTCTCGCACAGCACATATGCAGTTTATAATAAGGGGCAGATTAACCCAAAATTAACTCAAAATTCTTAGTAATCTTAATGGATCCTTTATTTGAGACAAAAGACAGAGGTAGACAAAAGTAGGCTTTGTATTTCTAATTGACAACCATCGATTTTGTCAGCTGACAGCTGTCAGAACCAGTTGATTGTTGTTGAACAATGTCAGAACCAGCATTGTTCTTGTATTGTAGTGTAGAGCTCATTAATCCTAGTATTATAAGTATGATTTTTTTTTCATTTCAAGATAACATTGTTGGTCTGCTTAGGTTAAATACTGCATTTTTTCATATTTTCTTAAAGTATGTTTTTACATTAACGTTACCTTGACAAGAAAATAGGCTTTAGGTATGAGGATAACTGCCTAAACTCTGATAATGTTCAGCACCAGCTTCCACACAGAAGGAAATACTACACAGTGGATGTGCCAGCTGTGAATGTTTTTTTTTCACTACAGTACGTAGTAATGTTAAGCTAGTTAGCCGGACATGCTAACAACTGCCGTTACACTGTTTAATCCATTTCTTACACTTTTACGCTCTGTGTTTTTGGTTTTGGAAGGGTTACAAAAAAAGACCCCATTCTCCAAACTTTTAATAGTGAGTATCACTTTTTCTTTAGCTACATGTGGATGACGCTGCAGCAAAAATAGTTTGACAGTTCTGCTGTGCTTAGTTACGGTTGTTAAGCTATAAAAAAAAAAGTCAACCACTGCTTCTCAAAGCCCAAGATGTCATCCTCAAATGTCTTCTTTTGACCCAGCCAACAGTCCATACCCAAATATATTTAGTTATTATGATATATGACAGTTATACCATCATAGAAGATGAAATAAACCAGAAAATATTCACATCTGAGAAGTTATAATCAGAGAATATGGACATTTTTTTAGTAAAAAATGACTAAAAACGATTAATCAATTATCAAGTTAGTTGTGTAGTTAATTGTTGCAACTGTATAATTATCAAATACCTTTTTAACCTTTCAACATACATTATCAATACTCCCCTGCCTATCTCCAAAATAAGATAAGTTGACACTCACCATATCTGAGTCATCTTCATCTTCCTCACAGTGCCTCTCAGCTGCACGAGGGTCTCCCACCACCCTCAGCTCACCGATCACCCCCTGTTGCAAAACAAGGACATGGTGTTTTGATCTTTAATGATATAATCATGTCAGAGCAGCACTTCCTCTCTCTCACACACACAAAATGTCTTGCTTTTAAAGTACAACTATGGATGGTTATCTCTGAACTTGCAGCTAAGGTCTACGGAATATTTCTCAGGGAATTCCCCCTTTTCCACACAATCAGAGGAGCTATTGATGTCTTCAGTTTTAGCCTCAGTCTGTGAAGTGGCACTATCTCTGCCTCATACACACACGATCTGATACATGTTCCCACACAGGATACTCAGAGATAGCATGAATGCTATCTTCATGCCTATCAAAGGGCCATTAGCTCGGTATGAAGAGGTGGTTTCCATTATTTGAAGTTGACTCTTCAGGACACATTTATGTCCTGAGAAAAAAAGTCAAATGGATTTTTTAAGAGAACTTTGAAGATAAATAACAAAGGCTTTGTGAAATTTCAACCCTGTCTTTCTCTACACAGGCTTTTAAAGGGTTTCTTACATGTTACAGTCTTTTTTTTTTTTTAACTAATTGCTTTAGATCTCAACAATAAATCTTAGATGCTATTCATGAGGAGGACTGAACTGTCACTGTAGTGTGTTTTCACCAGTGATGGATAGTAAAAGAGGACATCCGCTGAACGATTCCTATTTCAGAATGGAATGTTCTTTTTATAAATACATAATGTAAATATTTAGATACCAAAGAACCTCATCGAGCCTTAATTTGATTAGGAAAATTAAGTTCACAAGACCTCTCTCGCTTAGGGCCATACAAAGGTCAATAAATAGCACATGGCCAAAAAGTGCTGCAAGTAGACGTGGAGTTAGATTCCTGTTTATAATACTGACAAAATATCTAACCACAAGGAAATACTTTAGATGGGTTTAATTGGTGCAATGTAAAAAATAAAAACTTGAGCTGTATAGCAGAGTTACAAAGTGGTTTACAACAAAATAAACAGCTGTCCACAAACATGGCAATAAAAAAGATTAAACAAGTGTTATAGCCTAGAGAGGAAGCAAGGAATGAGATTTCAGCTGGGCAAACACTAAAAACTGTATTTCATGAGCTTTGAGCCAGGTGGGAAGTACCCTTTTAGGATTTGGACATATTTAGTAGAGTAAATAGCTCTTAGTTTATTTATGTAATCATTGTTATTAAAAGATACTTTTTAGCAGTGGATGGAGGGTACAACCACCCTTTTTTGGCTCTCTTCTGTAGAGTTAGTCAAAATCTATTTGTGTCATTCTGGTTTCATGATCTGAATTAGGTCTTTTTGACAAAACAATCAAACATAGCTCCTCACCCCAAGGGACCTGGGTTGTTTTTTCAGGTGTCACTTCAAAAGCAATGAAATTTATTCTTTTTTTCTTACATCTGGGATTATAGTTGTCAAACTATTTGCCATAGAGTCTAAAGAGTTAATTCCAATGCAGTTTCTGAGTGAATTACCAGGACATAAAACAATTTGTCAAAACTAAGTTAGATAAATGTTATTTTTCCCTCAACGCAAATTGTTTCAATGCTTATGCAGAATTTAATGGTTTTGCTCTTTTGCTTGATTTGTGTTAAACAACTTTAGTCCATGATTCAAAATAATTAGCAGCATGCACATAATCAGAATGAACAATTCTCACTGATTGTATGCTTGTGGTTACATGTTTTCTCTGCACAGGTAGCCATGGGTGAACAACTATAACCCTTTAACAGCTAAGGTCAGCAGTTGTTTAAGTCAACTGCTGGATTTACAGCAGTCAAATGACAGACGTTAATAACATCCCTACTGTGAGGCCTTCCAATTATTTGCAGACTACTCTCAAGAGGAAGGTGAGGCGATGTAGACATTTATATTATGGTTTCGAGTAGACCAATTTGAGCAATCAAATCATATGAGAGTTATTCAGCTGCAATGTTTCACATGCCTGACTATGGAAAATCAAAACATCAGCATCAAAGCAGCAGGAGATCTGTCTTCATCACAGTTAATGTTGGTTGCAGAAAGAAGCAGTTTAAGCCCATTAGTCTAAGATTTAGTGTCAAAGCAAGTATTTATTTATCCACTATGAAAGCTTTTCAATAAATAAGGTGTAACTTTCTATATTATATATCCCTTTAATATCCTTATTTCTTGGGCCTGAATATTGTTTCCTCCTAAACAGTCAAAGCCTGTATACACACCAGGAACTTATCAGGATCAGCCCCTCCAGCTTGCCCGACAAAGACTCCAGCGCCAGCCTCCAGCTCCATCTCGTCCGGGGACCTCTCTATGCGCATCACCTGAGGATCTGTGTCGCAGTTGAGGTAGAACATCACCCTGTCATCCCTCACAGCGATGGCAAAACGGGTCCAGGTATCCCTCAAGGAGGGCACAAGGAACCTGGCCCCCTCGTAAGACTGCTGTGAGTCAGGCTCTGTGTAGTACAGGATCACATTCTGGTTGCCGCCCTGCACATCTGACAGTTTAACACCCACATACATGATCTGCTGTGCGGCGTCTGTGACAGAGAAGATGACGCCTCCCTTGTTTGAGGTGGGTTTCAGGTTGAAGATGAGGGCAAAGTCTCGGTAGAATGGGCTCGGCAGGTGGGCGCGCGCCAGCTGGCCCGTGTTGGCATCGGGGCCAAAGACGTAGCCAGGGCTGTTGTCTGGCCCGTAGACTCTGGTGATCTCATTTGGAGGAGGGTCCCCAATGAGCTGCAGCAGGGAGACTCCACTGTCTTCTAGAGAGGAAGAGAAACGGGATGTGAGGCCACAATATGCATAAAATAAACTGCTGGTTAAGAGGGAGGGCAGCATGGCAGGGTATGGTGTTAGACCATGCTCTATTAAGCTGTTGGTGGTTGACTTAGTGTGATCGTGTCTGGACTGTGGTATTTTGAGTCTTTGCTGAAGTAGAAAGAAACGAACAACTACTGGCAGCTCAATGTTTCCCCTCTTTCTAAAGTAATGTTAAAAAAAACAAACACATTTCATAAAATGGAAAGTTACAGCAATTCCTAAGCTTTTTTGAGAAGCAATGGCAAAGAGGTTCTGCTCAAGGGAACACAAACAAACAAGCTTTTTTATAACTTCCAGACCAAAATATGGAAAGGGCTGTTAAATCTACCAGAAACTCTGACTTCCCCAAAAAGGCAAAGAACAGGTCATGTGAGACTAAGAAAAGCAGATCACTTGAATAGACACTGTAACTCTTGTATTCCAAAGACAAAACCTGAGTGAAGGGAGGAGAATTTCAATTTAATTTTGAATAGTAAACACAAAAATGAAGCATAAGAACAGCCATAAATTTTTTCAAGCCATAAGAAATTTTTAGGGCTTAAAGCGTCCTTAAATACAGTATCTGAATCAAAACAACTTTCCATTTAAATCTGAGTCTATTTATGTCAGGAAAAATTGCAATTTTTTAAAATATTTTTGCTATGTTGTATTTACCTAAAGAAGATTTAAGCCTTATCAATAAATGTAATGATAGACAGGTCTGAGGTAAATGTGGCATAAGAGCAAAAATCAAGATGAAACCTGCAGCACTAAAGTCACTATGTGTTTGTCTTTGACTGTAATCATTAATCACAAACTCAACTGAGTGTAGATGACAACAAATGGCAAGGTCTCTCTTGTAAAGAGCTAATATATCTCAGGAAACTGCAACCACTTACACCGACAGTCCAATTTGATTCTTTTTTAAATTATGTATTCAGAAACTTTGAATCTTGACCACTGATCAATCTATTGTGCCCAGCAAAACTCTTCTGACTTGTATGACATCTGCTAAATGTCACTGCCCCACTGCTGCAGGGCACACAGGGACCAACAGCTGGGCCTCCTGCATATCTTTGCTCACTCTTCCATCGCCCTGGGTGATTCAGTGCATAATAACTGGGGGCGTTTAGGGAATACAAGGAACACAAAGAGCAATGTATTGACATACTTGGTGAAGACGTTTCACTGTTTTCGTTTTACTTGCATCAAACTTCAGACTAAACCTTTTGCACTTTGATCAGCAGTGATGTGTCCTCATGTTAAAAGAAAATCACTAAAATCACTGTTTTGGGAGAACACTTGACATAGTTTCTCGTTCTTTGAAGGAATGCTTTGGCTTACCACCTGGTGACTAATGTTCAAGCTCTATTGGTCAGTTCAAAGCCTCCCCACTGCCATGAGTGCAGGAGATCAGTGAGGTCGGCTGTTGGCTTTGTTGAGAGCTTAAACACACGAGGTGTTCAGCTGAACCCGAGGTCTTGCTTTCTGCTGTACAACCATCAGCACGAGTCTGGATATTCTGCATGCTGTCTGAGAACTAAAGATGTTTTCTTTTGAATCTGAGCTAAAAGAGAACCCAGTCAAGCTGTTAACAGGACAGTAATGATAATACTTTCCAGTATGAATTATGCAGTTCCCGTTTGCGCAAATGGGACTGACATTTCAGAAGATTCATCCCTTTATATACAGACATGCCAAAAATACCAAACAAATTTGGAAAAGCACATTAAGGTAAGTGATACAAGTGTGGAAAAGTTTTCAAAATAAGATGTTGGTAGAAAATATAATAAAATGTATCTAATATAGCATATTTTAGTCAGCTGAAAGCCAGACAAAAAGAGATTGGATAGTTTTGAGCATAAAACACACATTTTCTACCTAGATAAGAAAATGTTAATCATGAAATGATTCCAAGGTTCAGAACACCTGAGATAAACTGGATCCTTGACTGTCGTGTGTATAGTAGCTAACAATGCACTATCATTTGCACTAGGCCAACCAGATGTTTACTCTGATAAAGTCAGAACGAGAAACCTTGAGGGTCTCTTCACTGGGCCTGTGTTCACATGTCTGAACGTGGCTCCCGTCTATGTAGACAATCTCAGCCAGAGGAGGGTTGAAAAAGGCAAAACTTTGTAGTAATTCAAGGTGAAATCCATCATGTGGAAAAGCACACCATTTTAATTTGTAATCTTCCTGCTATGGGTGCTGTAGCTGACATGCAAGATATCTTTGAAGCAGACACACTCCGTAACTGGGCATGTATGGTATCTCTCTACGCAATGAAACGCAACGATAATGATTTTGCTCTGAATGACAACGGTTGTACAGGAAAAATGTCTCTACTTGCTGTGATTGTCTTCCTTCTACAATCTGAAAGAAATATGAAATTTGTTAAGCATATATTGGCAGCCAGTCATAAAAAAAATTTGATTTGTATGCAGATTAAACTTCAAGGTCTGTAATGGGCTGGTATGTGAGGCGCATCTCTCAAACAGAGCCGCTTGTCCTTCAGCAGGCAGCATTCCTCGGAGGGTCAAGTCTCAACGTCCTCTCTCCACAACATCATCATCATTCAGACATCGGATTTTCTGATGCATTTACCAAACGAACAGCAAGGATATCTGCTGCTCGTTTGTGAAATGCATTAGAAAATCAGATGTCTTGAAACGTGTGTGCAGGTTCGAAGCTTCCCAAACCCCTCATCAGTGAAACATCTCACCTATTACTCATCAGTCATGCGAACAGATGTGCGTTCTTTGGTCTATGTTCATAATTTACCAAAAAGACCTTACTATAGAAGAAAAGTGTTAAACTAGCCCATGATTGAAAACTATAACTATTTCCTTCACATCTAAAGAGGTATCCTTATGGAATTGTGGTAGATGCAAATAAAGAAAGAAGTTTGAAACAGCAAATAATGACAATTACCAAATCCAAAGCAGATGAAAAGGTTTTACTCTTGCAAAGGAATGCTTTTGCTGAAGCCTGTTCAATGTGCCCACATTGTCAGCAAAGAGACAGGCAGTCATTCCTTGTCAATGATCAAAAATTGTTGGGTATACAAAGAGTTCACCATTAGCATTTTAATTGCAATCTCACTTCAGGGTTTTCAAATAGCCTTTGTCAACCAATGACAGCTCCAAGGCCAATCAGGCATAGAAAAGGACAGTTGATGAATGGAGCGGTGCTGGGTTTATGGTGCTAGTTTGTCTTGTCAAGACCACTTACTGACTAGAAGCGTAGTTCTTTTTCATTTCCTAACATTCCTGGATGGGGTACCAGAGCTTGTGATACCCTGTTGATAAAGCTGTATATACAGCATGAGACTGTATATACAGCTTTGGGAAGTACAGGATGCTGTATAATGCATGGGAAAACATTTAAACATCTGGACAGTCCCAGAAATCGTTGACATTTCACAGACTACGCTCCATCACCATTTAAAACATCCCTCGAGGCCTGCTGACAAAAGCAATAATCTCATCCCTTAGTCTGCAAAAGCTGGTCAGTGGTCTGACCCTGCATTTGGAGTGTTAGACTTCACCTCTGGAAACATGAAAATTACTATCCCACGGTTGTAAAAATAAAATAAAAAAAGTCTTCAATCTAATGCATTTGCAGCATGAACTATGTGGTGCTTGTCAGCAAACTGATTTGAAAGTGAATTAAATTAAAATTAGTCACATGATATGGGTGTTGTGTTTGCTTTCTGCTTATTTAAAGACTGTTTGATCTTGTGTTTTCAATGTATGGCTGGCTGCTTGCAGGGTTAAAAATAGTTATTTTCAGTGCTTATAATGTTAAATCAATGACAGGCATTTAGTAGAATCCAATGTGACAAATGCATTTTATCTTTATGTGTCCATGGGATATTTGCTGCATCACAGAATGTAAACAATCCTAAGATAGTAACAAACAGGTGGACTTTATGTTGTGCAAGAAGATATGGTGCCATGATTACTTTAATGGAACTTACATCTTTATGTGACTTTTTTGTTCATATTCCATAAATATATTGTAGCATATACATGTGTAAATGTTCTCTAATGGCTCTGTAGCCAAAACCAGGTCTCTGTGTGTCTGATTTAATTTGACACTACACAGAAAAAGTAAAATTAACACAGGATGTTTTGAATATCAAGGTATCAACACCACACATAAATGGTCCTTTCTCAATGCAAAGGGTGTTCTGCAAAACTCTATGAGCCAACTTTCACCTGATGATGCAGAATAGTCGGAAAAAGATATTAAACTGAAAACCACATCACAGTCCAGGAAGGAGATTTCATGTTGGCTTGCCCTGAAGACTGGGCTATAATTCTCAAACCACAAAAAGGAAGATGGGTCTACCACAAGCTGTGCACTTTACTTTAGAGGAAGACGTCATATGATACTGTTCAAGTTGTCTCCCAAGTTCTCTACCTGTAAGTAAAGAACTTTTGAGGCAACATGCTGGGCTTAAACAAACCCCTTGCCACATACTGCTTCAAAAATACATCTTTTCAGAACTCTGGAAGAAAATAGTACTGATGATATTCATGGAGGTATAGTGGAAACTCTTCTAAATAGGTCCAGAACTTATCCAAAATGCTGAGACACCACCTTTCCAGTTAAGAAACTGCTTTTGTTGACAAAAGAAAGAAATGTAAGAGTGGAATGTAAAATTGTTAAAATTTACTCTATTCTAACATGAACATGCAAATAACCAAAAGCTAACCATTTGGCCATTATCCATTATCCATTTCAGTGCTTCTGTACTGTGCTTTGCTACACTGCCTCATCAGTTCTCATTTTGTACTACTGCAACACAAACCAGAGGGGGCAATAAGTTTCTGGCAGCAAAGAAGTCAGACTGCCCTGTGCCCATAATTGGAACCCTCCTGAGAGCCAACTCAAAATGATTCCCTGGCAAGCAGCATGCATAACTGGAGCCAGCTTTGGGCCTTTCTGTCATGAGATACAATATCAATCTCGGCTCAATGGAACCACAGTGCTACAAATCAGTGTCAGACCACCAAAAGGGTTTACTGTACAAGCCACAAAATAAACCGAATGTACACAGACCTTCAGATATCACCAAAGGAGTATTGTATACATTAACATGAAAGCATCCTTTTCATCTTATTTAGACCACCACAGTGGTGGCCAGGGACAATATTTCATTTGATTTCAATTAAACAGCTTAAACTGACAGGGAGTAATGGAGTTTCTCATACAGGATATGGTTTTACCATTAAGAACTAACCAAAATACATTGTAGCTGACCTCTAGACCCTGATATGAATGACTGCTCATCTTTCAAGCAAGAGACTGGTAACCATGGAAAAACATCATTAAAGGGGCTATTGTGCCCTAACAATCCCGTCCTACCACAAGGGTAGCCCCCCTGTAGTAAAAGGATCACATCTGACAGATTTCTTACAAAGTTTCCATGCATACACTGATATCTCTGCAATCTTCCCACAGTAATCTCCCACATACATGTATCTACAGACTACATCAAAATATTTTAGTGATTGTGCTTGTTGCCCCATGATAACAGCCCTAAATTTACCCAAAAGAAACTAAAACCAAAAAAAAATTTGAAGTATATCATGAGACATTCTTGCATGACAGGTCATAGTTAAATGATGTAGGAGTGGGGTGGTATTAAGGCCTGAGGCAAAATGAGAATGCCCTCCTCCCACACATTAAGCCAACAGAGTTGCACATAGTGAAACGTGTCTGAAGCTTCCCAGACACTGCATAGTAGGGGTTCTGATCAGTGAATCTGAGAGGTCAAAGGGCTCGTTAGTGGGTAGACACAGTGGGAAACAGTTCACAATAAAGGCTAATAAACAGAGGAATAATGTGTTTTTAGCTTTAGGACACATTTACAGAGCTTTGTGGCACATCTCATCATTAATGTGTGTCCTCATTCAACTTAAAGCCAAAGCCCACCAACTTGTTAACCACTTTTAAAAATGTCTCAGTACAAACACAGCCCTCTATATCTGACATGAAAGCATTTTGTTTTGCCTGTTCACTCTAATAGGAACCACTTCAAGTTACAATTCTCATAGGCAACTTTTATTTCATTCTGAAGTAATTGCTTATCTTGCAGCTTTGGTGCAAAGCATATAAATCAAGTATCCAAGGAGTCTTTACAGAGATTATAGTAACCCAACATCATTATATTAAGTCTACTCAGCTTTGTCCCTTCTCAACCAATATAAACAATCAAACTAATGAGTAGTGTCCACCAATAGCATTTTAAGATGACTGAATTTTAATACCTGATGGTCTTGACTACAGTGGCTTTCTGTCTATCCAAGAGTGATTTACGGTAGAGTAACTGAAAACACTCCAGTTATAACTTGAGACTACTCTTACAGGGAATACCCAACACACATGCCTTGGTGCTTAACCAGCAACTGGAGAGCCTATAAAAGTTGCCCTAGGGGTGAAGAGATGGCAACAAGGTCATACGTTTTAAATTGCCTGAGTCTATTAGCAATGTCAGGACTGATGTGTCTAGAAGCCCCTACAGTTACCTTGATTTTTGCTGAGCTTTCCCTAATACATATTGAGCTGTTGAAAAGTCCTTACACCTTACTTATATCTGCGTCAATGTCTGCAATTTGAAAAAATTAGTGACATTTGCTACACAAGGGCAAGAACACAGAACAGGGCAAGAACAGCTAACATTCTTTGACAAGACACCATATGAACCCCAATGCCAACCCTCTACATGTAGAAACACTATCACCTTGCACACCAAAAAATACTGAGATAAACATTTCAAAGCAATAAAAATCTATTTGGGCCTTGGTTTGTCACTTAGTCTTGGAACCAGAGACATCGTGTCCTCTCATGTCTGTCAGTGGAGCAAGCTGTCAGAAAGATAGTGAAGCTGTAAAAAGACAGAGTCTTGAACTCCCAGTGATATGAACTGACAGTGGAGGGCAGGACAGAAGCCCAGTAACAGGGATTAGACTTTATAGCCGTTAATAATTTGAGGCACAGCTTCCACACGGAAACAGATTTTTTTATACTACAGTGTTTGATGCAGAACTTATACAGGATGTTCTCACGTGAATCAGCATCTCACTAGTGGCAATAAACATCTGAGTCATCCTCTCCGTCATTTTTTAAGTCACCAGGGGCATGTAATGTACTGTTTGGTTTAAGTCCTTGAAAGGATTCTCAGATACAGCGAGCTGATAGTTAGTAAGTGTGTATCACCTTAATGAAATGTACATATAAAACCCTTCAGCTCTATTACTGCTGTTCAAAAAAGCCATTTCAAACAACACAATTGAGCTGTTCTGGTATTTCACACACCATATTCATTGAATCTAAATCGTTGGACACAGTAATTACAAGCACATGAGATCAAAGAGTTCATCAGCTGCTTAACTGTATTAAACTAAGCAATCTTGAATATGCACATCATTCCAGATCAGACAGAAATAAGTGCCTTGAACAGTAATTAATTCCTTTTACCTTATCATTCTCACATGTTAAAATGTGTTACCTATTAGTGCAGTAACTTTCAGGCTGTCAGAAGTACTTGCAGCCTTGCACAGTTGTACAAATTGTCATCCCAATGAAAAGCACTGACGCAAACATGACTGTTTCCCATGCATGACAACCAACACTCATTCTGTCCATTCAAGGATGCACTTCAAGCTGCCTGCAAGCTACTCGCTGTCAAAAGAGACATGCAGTCGTACAAGTATCCGTTTCATACGCAACTTGACTTCTGTCCTTTGCAAATGTATTAAGGCTAATATAAACAGCACACTCAGCTACAATTTCCTCATCATTGGACAAAATGTTAGTCTGCTTAAGGCACAAAACAAAAATCATTCAACTAGTATTTTATTCTTAATGATAATTTTAAAAAGTTATAAGTAGTAATGTAACAATTTTTAACATTATGCGGTTTTGTAATTCTGATGTCACTACAATCTGCATTTAGGAACTCTGTTGTTGAATAGTTGAAAGTGTTAAACTGGGAGACAGAAATACATTTAATTCACATTTCATTTATGTGGTATGCCATGCTTGAAGTTTGCTTGTCACTTCCTTACACTTTAGGCAGCATGTCTGTTGATCCTGTGTCAATTCATGTCCATCTGTTCTCCTTTAAATTAACAACTTCCAAAAGAAAATACACATCTTTAGTGGGTTTGCTAATGGACCACAAAGCAACTGCTCTGTGTGTGTGTGTGTGCGGGTGTTTACATGTGTGTGTTTTGATGACCTTCAAGTAGTAAGTCACATGCGATCCAAAGGACAAGGGAAACACATACATGCAACAGGTTATACACTGAAAGGAGTGCTGGCACCATGCTTGTTATGTTGTAGTCTGAACTTCCTTTTAACTACATGACTAGCAAGCACGAAACATGCTTAATTTTCATCGGAATACTTTTGCTGTGCACGGGAACCAAGACATTGTTAATCTTGCTGATACTCTGTGCTGCCTGGGATAAAAGTCAATTTATTGGGTAAGGGTATTGGGTATTGGGTATTGGGTGGAAACACCAGACAAACTGGGGAGTAGGGATTTTGAGAACTGGTTCGAAATGAATGCCAGAATTAGGATTCATTTGAACCAGTGATTACCTTTCTGGTTACTAACTGACAAGCACTGATACCCATCATCTTCCTCGTCTGGTAGAGTGTGGCACTCCACAGGGAGGCGTCCCTCATCCAGGAGTGTCCAGCAACTGTCCCGCAAGACTTCACAGAAACTCCGGCAAGGCAACAACGTCGGGACCAGAGAGCCACACTTTGGTACCAAGAGAAGGCAGAAAAACCACTCCAAACTATGGTGGCAATGTGACCTCAACAGCCAAGCCCATTCGTTCAAGAGTACCTGGACTTCCTGTACACTGCTCTGGTTGAGATAATTGGGCACAGCAAACCTCTCCCCAACCATGGAAGAGCAGAAAGGAAGAGCAGTGTCTAGCAACAAGCATTGTGGGGATTCTACACCGAATGCTGATTTCACTATTTCTGGTGCCTGGCTATACACAGCTGTCTGGCTAGTTTGGGAGGCTTGGCTAGGTTCTTGCTCACTTATTGGTGTTTGTGTTGCATCTAAGATGTGACCAATTTGGCTGGTTGCCACTGTCTCGCTAGCTGCTAATGCCTGATTAGGCACTCCAGATTCAGACCAAAGACCTGACCCAGTGTCTGATGCCAATTCAGACTCAAGCCCAGATCCAAGTTCCGATACATTTCCTACAAACCTCAAATGATCAGATCCTCCAGAACCCATACCCTTTATTGAAGATGTGCCATTACCAGGTTTACGTGTGCGAGACGAGATCTCTGCTGTGCCCCTTTCTGATGTGCCTTCAATCTCCAGTTCTGTTGTAGGTATTAGAGTGGTCAGTCGAGGAGCCTCAGTAGTCTCATCCCAATTCTGCGCAGCCTTGTGGATCCCATGTCCTTCATCAATGATCTCTGCTCCATGCCTTGCAATATTCTCTGTTGGAATTTCTCCACTACCTGAACCACCAGACCCCTCAGGTTCCACTGTTGGAGCCATAGTTGTGGTACTAGTCCAGGACCAGAACCAAGCATCGGAGTAGACCACCCACAGGGTCAAAAAAAACAAAACTCCAAACTGGGTCCTCATCTTGGGTGTAATGTCAAGTCTTTACCACGTCTACCCGCTTGATCAGGCTCCCAGAGTGAACTTTGACATGTCCACACAGCCACTACACTCCTAACACACACTTTCCTCCAGCTCTGTCTCCACACACACTCAACTAGGCATAGAGGAGAACTGAAGAGAGTGCCCCATTCAAAAGAGTAAAGGGGGAGAGCAGGAGGAGGTGTGCTCCGTATTGGCTGCCCTGGCAATATTTCCTCTCTTAACTCCTCCTTCCTCCTCCTTCTCCTTTTGTCACAGCAGTGAAAAGAGATCTCTCCTGCTGACTGATACCTTAGAATTACGGCAGTCCTGCCTTTCAGTGTACAATACTGATGCTTTCAGTGTTTTACAGAGAAGGGCAATTTGTTCCCCTTGACTCTCTCTTTGTTAAAGTATGATAATAAGTACAGATTTAGCTTAAATAAAGGCAAAATGTATGAAACTGCACTGAAAGCTTGTGGTCATGTGATTGGTTTATTTCAGTTTTAGAGCAAATAAAAAACAATTTTATTCTTTGTTGAAGATTTGGAATATGAGCAGCTGTGTTGAATTACCTCTAATGCATTCAGTTAAAGCCATTCCATTGCAATAATGCAACCAATTATGCTGTTGTGATATGTTGATACAGTATGTTGAGATAAAATCTGACACCAGTATCTTGTTATTGTAAATGTATTATTGAATGGGATGATAGCAAAAATATCTTTATAAACAACACAACTTAACCACTAAGTGTAAATTAATGAAATTCAATCCACTCGAGTCAGTGAAATTTTTACAATTTTTACAATTTAGCTTTACTTTTAGATCAAGATGGTGGTGAATTAAGAGTGTTACTTTATGCAAATGTGTCAACTTATTTTCTTCCACTAGCTTGGACATACCCAAAACCTAATGTCCCTGTATAAATTGTCCTCACTCCACATGGTGCCATTTATTCTTCACACCAGTTTAGACCCCTGTTTTCAGTGCTCTGTGGTTACACAGTAATCCAGGCCTCGCTTTCTTGTCCAGACTGGTTTTTCATTCTGCCTATGGGATCAGTTGACAGAGACCCTCGACATCTGCTAATGGGAGCCAAGTGATAAAAGGAACTGGAGGTTTGTGCAAGTGTCTCTCTAATAGTACTGGGTTTTAAAATAAAGGCAGGCGTTTTGTGCATGTAACCTCAGTTGTTGACAGAAAGGAACTTGGGTCATTTGTGCACAGCTTGCAAGCATCTGTATGAAAGTTGCAGACACTTATGCCGAGATGCAGAAATGTCTCGACACCATCTTGACAGCTTTATCCTGTAGTGCTCTGTCATGGCCTGGGGTCACTGATGATCCAAATGAACCCTGTCTGCAAGATTATGTTTGTTTGGTCTAAGAAAAGTGAGAGAATGAACAACTGAGCCAGCAAGGCAATTGAAAAGTAAACTAGAAAATTTTGAAAACTTGCAAAAGGAAAAAACATAAATAGTGAGCACCTTTAAAAATGAATCATTGTGCTCAAGCAAGGCTTCATCAACATGTCATGTATATAGCTGATAGAAACTAAAGATGAGTGAACAGTTAATTTCTTGAATGTAACCTATTAAAGAAAATAATATAGCTCAGTTATTTATCACAAGGCCAGGCTATTTTTGCACTTTTTGCCCTGATGGGAATCTTAATGAAAGATGAATATTGTGCTTAGTCATATGAAAAGCAGCTTCCTTTTGGGCAAACATGACTAATGGACTTGTGATTGTCTTTTATTGGGGTCTGACTGACTTTTCTCATGAGAAAATGTGTTCTTTAGTAGGTCTGTTGATTTCTATCCTAAATTCAGTGACACAATTCTACATAAGAGGCTGGTTGCAGTTGAGCCTCTGGCAAAAAAAAGGAGTTCACACTCTTAACCATGCAATTGTTCACTCGAAAACTGTCAAAAATAGACAATTTAATGATAGTGTACGTTAAGTTGTTTGACAAAAAACATTAAGAATGACAACTTTCTGTGGGAAAATAACTACTTTCAAGGTGATTTTCAAACCATATTGTTAAATTAAAAAAAAAAAATCACAAAATCTTATCAGGCTCTTGATACATTACAAGCTAACTTTTTAGTGGTCAGACACACTCAGTGATCAAAGTCTGTAAACCAAAATAACAGTGTTTAAAGTTGGGACTTGGTTAAGAAACCCTTGGGTAATAAACTCTCTTGTCTTGTGATAGGTAATGATTAGCCTTAAACTTCAGAAAACCCCGCTAATGGATTCTTGTGGTTTACTGCATCATTGTATAGGTTAATCATTCAAAACAACATCATAGCAGACATGCTTTTAGAGAAAATTAGAAATCAATTTCACTTCAAAAGTAGATCTTAATAACAGCACAGGTGATGATGCTGAGAAATGAAGTAGTAATTATTGTACTGCTTTGAACCCATGAACGTTTCTCACACAAACAGCAAGTAAAGTAAAATTTCATCTGATAATAACAAACCTGTTTTCATAAAATGTTAAGTGGCACATTCCTGCCCACATCACCTATCCTTGATGTCCACAAAAAACATCCTTCCCACTGCCGTTCTACACTTTCCATCTCCTGTGGGGAGTCCCACCAGCATGATTTGCTCTTTTACTTTGTCCCTTTCAGTTTTCTTAAGTGCATGAGCTGCAAACTCCTAATGACTGACAAAATCCAGACAGTAAGAGGACATTGTCTCCAGTCAGTGTTATTATTGCAAAGACGACAATGGATTAGCCTGAGGGCGTGTTGATATATATATATATATATATATATATATATATAGATACTTTTTTTTTTTTTTTTGAAAAAGCTTTAAAAAGTGGGAAATTTGCCAAAGAGACTTGGGTGGCCAAGGATATATACCCTGCCACCTTGTCAAGAGTGTCCTTGGAACTAGGAAATGGTCTGCTTATTTATGGAAAAACCTGACAAGGAAAAGAAAAAAAATTGCACTTAATAAAGGTAAAACATTCGCGCCTTTGGAGTGAGTTTTTTCAGGACAAGGTAATCTGCAGAGATCATACCTTGAGCCTAGTCGAAAGCATGTGTCCCTCTTTTCAACATCCCTTTCATGTCTATAGCGGAGTACAAACTGTAAGAGTCATAAAGACACCACAGACAGAAGATTTCCTGTTTTCAAGAGTGGCATTTGTAATTGGAAGAGGTAATTACAGTCGGAATGGTTGAAAGGTTTGTACTGTATGTCAAAGACAGGTGGGAGACTGTGGAAAAAAGGACTGCATGCCCTGTACTTTAATAG